>NC_052499.1:80300650-80510134 GCF_016617805.1 Bactrocera tryoni
TACGCGTAGACTTCAGACTTTACATATTCCCCACAAAAAAGTCTAACGGTGTGATGTCACACGATCGTGGTTGTAAATCGACCAGCCCAAAACAAGAAATTATCTGCTCAGCGAACTGTACTCTCAATAAATCCACTGATTAATGCGACGTGGGGGAAGTGGTGCCATTTTGTTGAAACCAAATGTCGCCGAGATCACAAACTCTCAATTTCAGGTATCAAGTAGTCGATTGTCATGCTGTGCTATTGGTCGCCATTGACGATTACGTTCTCACCGATATAATTTTTGCAGAAATATGGACCGATGGTTACACCGCCCCACACCACACCAAACCGTTGTTTTTTCTGTATGAAATGGCGGCTTTTGAATCTCTTTTGGAAGCTCTTCGTCCCAAATGCGGCAAATTTTGCTTGTTTTCATATCCATTGAGCCAGAAACAGGCCCCATCGCTAAACAAATTGTGGCTCGGAAACGTCAGATCTTCTAGCAACTTTTCAAGAACTGATAAAACCAAGCGATGGGAACGTCGAGCGGCTTCAGTTCTAGCATAAGCTGTATTTTGTATGCTTTCAATTAAAGATCTAATACGTTCCATTCGATACGGCAATCCGAGTTGCTGCGAACGGTGCCGAATCGACTCCCTATGGTCTTCGTGTACACTTATGGCTGCTATATTTTGTGCTGAACGTGATCTATTCGGTCGATATTATCCAATAATGAATGCTGGGTCTCAAGGTTTGGAGGTAAACTGACTGGAAAATTTACCAGCAACTGCCAACAATCTATAATGTTTTATGAAAATTGTAGGAAATGATTTGTTTATCTTAAAAAGGTAAGCATTCACCATACTCAGCGTGCTGCGCTGATGTCTCAACAGAACGCATTTATAACAGAATGTTGTTTCATATTCAACTGTTATAATTTTGTTTACTTTGCAAACAGCAATTCGCTCGTTATATTTAATACTGCAGCAACATTTTTCCATTACCCTTGCGCTTTTGCTTTGGAATCGGTAATGATTTTAAGTTTCCACTAAACTCATCGCCGTTTTTGGTCTGTACGCCCACACAAACATGTAATGTGATATAGAAACATAGAAAAAAATAGAAAGAAGAAAATATAGGAATAATTAGCAAGTATGTAGCAGTTCAGTAGCACCAGCAGCAATAATATAAACAGCAAGCTACCACAATAGTTGATATGTGGATACTGATATACTACAAATTTTCAAATATACATATATGTATTTCTTTATTTCTAAATCAATTCTATTGATTCAAAAATAGTGTTAAATCGAATGAGTAAAGTTCACCAGGCTAGTTCTTGTTTAAATACTTAACATTTTATTTGTTAGTGTAAACGGAATTTTTCCATTAGAATTTGCAGCTATTTTAGGCAAATTATTTATACATAAATGTCACGTAAACCAAAGTTGAATACTTATAAAATGTAAAATTCGAATAATAAATGTATACATCATGCCTAAGCTCCCTAAAAAACTAAAAAAAATCTCGCCAATGTCCAAAAACATAAAATTTAAATTTTTGTTCATCATATGCCAAGTGGATTCTTAAGTGACTTTTCTCTAATTCGAAACATTTTATTTCAACAAAGATGATCTCACGTTATCAAAAAAAATATTTAGTTAAATTAAAAACTAATAATTCAAAATAAAAAAAATTCAGTTATTTAATATTTTCCTTTTCGTGACTAACAACTACTCCAACCACAAAAGTATATGTACATATATGTATGTATATGATGTAAATTCCGAAACATATTCTTCAACTGAAACAAATTTATGCTGCAGAACTAATTAGTAGTAAATGATAAATGGTCTTTCAACATTATGCTATCAATAACGTCTTTTCAAGGGTTCATTAACTTCCAGTCGAGCTAAAATAGTGGGAGAGTAAAATATGAGGCACTATGAGTCTCTGTGTAGTAATTTAGGTATAAGGACATTGCCAATTAATGAAATTAGAAATGGTAAGGACAAAAAGTATATAAAACAAAACACTACATTTGTAAGGAATTTGAACAGACAAATATGGAAATGCATATATTTGTGCGTCTGAAATACTTCCGACCGAGCGCTAAAAATGGAATATGGTTGGGAGACCTATTTATTAATAAATGCTTCACTGACATCATAATGCTAGTTAAGTTCATGGTAATCCTTTTTTGTTTGAGGAATGCCATGTTGCTAACCGCTCTAATTTAATTTAAGCGTGCTACGACACTGCCGCATATACATACATATATGTTTGTGGTGAAATGATGAGCAAAAAAAGTAAGACTTTGTTAAAAATTCTAAAATTCCTAATTTCTTCTTCAAATCTAGGCCCAAATACACATGTGTCAATGTTTTTTCAATCCTCGAAACAGTTGTTAAAATTAATTTTCGCTTCAGCATAAGAAACTTAATTTCACATACAAAATTTCATGGAACTTCTTTATTGAATAATTTCACTCCTCGTAAAAATCGAATGAATTTTATATACTTCAGAAAGGTAAGTATATACTAAACACTAGTGATTATTTTGACGTGACATATGACACAGAGATGTCATTGATAGTTTCACCAACCTGAAAAAAAAATATGTCGACGAAATTTAAATTGAAAAGTCTTACTATTTTTTGCCCACAGTAGTACAAACTTCATCCGAAAATGCTATTTATCATACGCATTCATCACCGAAATAAAGCAGGTAGGCATATTCGTTGGACGACAGTGAGACTGACGAGTACGTATATTATTTAGTCAGACACACGATGGACTGCATACTGAGTACAGAGTTCTCAATTATTCAATTTGAATTTATTGAAAATTGTCCTGAAATGAAATAAATTGCATTTCTATGCAAATAGCTGTATTGATCCAAAGGCAACAATATGGACTTTACTTCACATATGTTTGCATAAAACATATAAAATATTCAACGCATGAGTGACGTGTGAAAGCCAGTGTGTTTTTCAATGTTTTATAGTCGGATAAAAAACACTGTTTTCTTATTTGAGTAATTTAGGTCAATATTTTCAGTGAATTTAAAGTAGTAGTAGTAGAGCTCATTTTATTATTCGTTAAGTATATATTTTATACTGTTAAAAAGTTCGAATAGCAATTACCCGTCTGAAGAATAACAACCGAGCTATTCAAACACGGCGGCGACGAACTGATAAGGAGCATTCATCGGCTTCTTTGGAGAATATGATTGTATGAAAGCATGCCCGACTAGTTGAATTTAAATGTGTTTTGCCCCAACCACAAAACGAGAGACCTCACAATCTGTGCCAACTGCCATGGGATTAACCTCCTAAACAGCGCAAACAAGGTTCTATTGAAATGCAAAATAACGTAACAACATTTTCGGAAATTTACAGAGGAAGGAATGAAACACGTAATAAAATGAAACATAAGTGAAACAAAATTAAAATATTGGTTAAAACTGGGTTATATCTGATAGCAGAATCTTAAAATGTTGGACATATGTACTTATATGAATGTAATTTGAAATAGTGGATCGTAATCAATGAAGCACTCAATTTCAAAGTTTTTGATGATACGTTATTTTGCATTTTAGGTGACGATATGTATATTCAGCTTGGTTCTTCATACGAAAAAGTTACTCATACGCCTTAGACACCTTTCAATGTCATAAAACGATTTTGACGGCTCGTTAAGGCATCCAGAGGGCTCAAAGTGTGTTTAAAAAAATAAATCAGTTTTTAATGTTTAATTCTGATTATAATAATTAAGTATTATCTTATCTTAATTCAAGGTAGGGATTAATTTTCTTTCAATAATTTCGCGATTATTATCGCATACTCCTAATTAATAATCTCCTTTTCCCAGAAAAGATTATGCTAAATTCTTCCATCTAATATGTTTTTATTCATTTGAGAAGATACGTGCTATTTACTTCCATCTCATTGTGTCAGAAATATGGTTCCCATTATTTAACTAAATGCGACTGAGTAGTCGAGAGCGAGTGTAATAATATTTGGCAGTTGACAGCTGGGCGATAACTATACAAAATCAATAATCAAACTTAGTCATAAGCCGGAGCACCAAGCAGCAGGCTTCAAGAGGCAGGCATCAAAGACAAGCAAAAGCTGCAGTCTGTCAGCGGTTCTGTGTAATAAATGATATCAAAGATATCGCGTGTCGCTAATGAATCCATTCCCGCCGACGACGGCGCCTCCATAGACAAGCTGACTCTTGTTGCTATTCAATCTTAACGGCACGTCTTGCATTGCTAAAGTTAGCGTCCTATAGTGTCAACACCAAAAGTGGCAAAACTGGCATTTGTTGCCTAGATAACATATTTGCTGTTACCGCCAATATTCAACTTGCTGTGACGATGCCATTTTTGGTTGGCCACCTAATTTTTGAATGAGTTTAATGACATTCCGCGTTTCGTGTTAGTGACTTTTCTATTTAGATACCATAATGAAATAAAATGAAAGCATTTCGTTCATTAATGAGTGATATATTGCACTGCTGCATTTGATTATTATTGAAGTAGTTCCTTGTCATTTATCCATACATATTTTTAACTTTAAATGCTTTCTCTTCTAAGAATTATTGTTGTACTTTGTGACGCTTTGCTCAGGCATTTTTCGCCATCAAGTACCATTTGTTCAGCTCACTGTGCTGTCGCATGGAGTAAGGATTACTACTATTAATCAAATACTTGAAAACCAGCAGGAAACTATGTTCAATCGGGAAATTTTGTGGTAATAAACCAAAACGGTTCCAGAGAAATTTCACGTAGTCAGGCAAAATAGCAAATATTTAGTATTATGAAATAATATGCGCCGTCATTTATATATAAAACTTAAATTTTCATAAAATAGCATACTTTTATATACTTTTTAAGCTGTTCTTTTACCTTGTTCGAAAACCAATGGTTTCGATTGCAGTTGTACGTAAAGAACTTGATGTACCATCTCGCGGACGACTTTGTTATGAACAAAATTTACATTTTCATAAAAAATATTTTTTTTGGAATTTTTAACTATTATTATTCAGTTTATTTTTGTTGAGAATAACTTATTATGTCGAGATTTCAAAGTAGGGGTTTTTTCGGCACTTTTTCCACTTAAAACTGATAGTTATGCCTCCCAATTTTCTCTAAAATAAGGGCTTAGTTATTTGTAGCATTTCTAGAAGCAACTTGAAATAGTGCTTGGCTATCAGCGCCCACATCTATTTCTGAATCTCTGAATAAAAAGTAATTACTTTTTGTCATATTTATTTTTATTTTTAACGGGGCTCTTAACACCAATAAGTTGTATCATGTCTCTATAAATAATAACGGTCGCAAAGCTAAATTACTAACAAGCACTAAATCTGCTGTCTACGAGTTTTTCATCAATCAATCGAATGACATAGCATTTGATTTATGCTTTTACTTAGTCAAAAATCACGACTGTCGTTTGAATGGGTGAAGTACGAAAGCATGAATTTCTCTAAGTAGTTCGTTATGACGAGGTGTCTCACCGACTAATAAGGTAGTTGGGCAATTGGTGTGCTTAAAATAAGGAAAGTGTTGGGTTCGTAAAGCTGTAATTGCTAACCGTGACCTGCCATGCTGAAAAAAAATTTACGCCGCAAAACTTTCAAAATGTTATTGGGGAGAAAACGCGTTAGAAAACTTGTCAATTTCAATTACTATATTACAGATTTGTTTTGATATACCGTTCAGAGAAACTTTAAATACTTCACTATAAGGAGCTACGCACAAAGCTTTTATAAAAAGCAGAAGTTGTTTGCTTATGAAGTCTTAACCCAACACATCTTTATTTTTGTTATGAGCGCAATCAGCTGAGTATAAATAAACTTTATGTTCGTCCTCTGACTTGTGTAGATTTATAGTTTTTAGCGATTTTATCACTCATCTTATTTTACTTGACCTTTTAACTTTTTTGTTAGATGATTAATTCTCTCCTTTTTTTCTACGATTTGTATTTTTATTTGTTTGTTTATAGTCACCAATAAAACTGTCTAGGATTAAAAATAAATTTCAGTTGCATGATTTCATAAAATAAATACTCACACGCTTTAATACCGAATATGCCAGAACTATAAATTTAAGAAATAATATGAGTAAACAACGTGATCTTATTCTTATTTTTGGCTCCGATGAAAGGTACATACTTATGCTATATGTAACACGCAACTTATCTTATGGATATTAGCATAAATACCTGAAAGGGTTGCACATCAATACCGATTTCCATTTGCTCATTCCTTTTCAATTATATGAAATTGAATCGTAGCATGAATGCATAAGTTATTCGTAGTCGCCAACTAGATAAGTTGTCTTGGCAAATCAGTGCCAAAAACTACATTAAACTGCGGCTGGAAATATGAACCACTACCAACTTAAGTAAACATATGTATTCACCTATGTATATGAAAGGCTTGAAGGGTTTGATAGAAACATAATCAATTTATTCCATTTGATCCAAATCTTTACATTAAATTAAAATTTATTCGTTGCCACTTTTTAGCAATTTATCGTCTTTCACGCGTAGCTGGCCGTCATTATGGCCAAGTAGATGGACAGCTTATGAGTTCAGCCTACTTCAGAGAGGTGTGTATTGGCGGTGGGTCGATTCCGGACTTTTCGATCTCGGGATTTCTCAATAGGGAAAAGTGAAAGTTTTGCACTCCTGACTCCACGTAACTTTTTGTTTTGAGATCGATTGCATCTTTCAACCCCAACTCCGGCCTTGAAATTTCGAAATTCGCCTAAAATCGTGAAATTGTTCACCAGCGCCCGAAATACGCATCTCATGGCAAAATGTATAAAACAAAGTTATTTGGTCACGTCATTTGCTACCGAATGATGTAGGTGATCGGCGGCTGCAGGACGAACCGTTCCCGAGATACGAGCGAAAATGCGGCGCGCCACGCAAGGTGAAAATTGTTGCAGCTCTCAGCTAACCCATATTGGTCACCCAGAACCCACCGCGTGGAGGTGGCTGCGTATTCTATTTCCATTATGTAATAGGAATACATTTAAGGCTACGCTTTTTGAGCTGTCATTGATTAAACGCCATTCGTTTGGTTCTATATCGCTTCAAGCCTATTTTTGTCAACAAGTTTTTCATATCTGAAACAAAAAGTGACGCCGTTTTTCTTCGGAAAAATAACGCCGTAATTCTGCATCTCAAGCTAACTCATAGCAAGTTTTTCTTTTAGTCTTGATGCTAACAATTCTGAAGCTTGTTTAGAAAAATTTTAAATCTCTTGCTAAGATCATTCAGCTCATTTTGGGGAAAGCGTTTTTGGCTCATTAGACATACCTTCAAAATCAGCATCATTTTCTGATGAACTTGGTCCTCCTTCAAATGTCTTTGCTCTCAATGGTTCAGATATATTTTAGGCTCTGAAGAAGTTAGGTGAACGCTGCACTGACGTTGAACACAACTGAGTACTTGGGTACCGCCATTTAGCTTTTCCTCGATTTTTAGTGGTTAAACCGTTTATGCTCGCACTACAAAAATAACAGTATACAGAGACGATTTCCTTGGTTCTCGCTAAATGGTCGGTGTGTTCCAAAATTCAAAGGCACTCTCATTTTACCGCTTTTCCATAATCTTACCATCTTCACACAATAAGCATTTTACAAAAGCAAATTGTGGTTAACAAGCACTCTTATTTTTTATCGAAGAGCACCCTAAAAGTACTCAAAATAGATATTTTTCACCAGCTGTGATATATAACTTTTCTACATAGCAAAATTGATCTGGTTTATTTAAACAACGTCTTCTTGAACTACTCATGACGCAAAAAAACTTGAGAAACCACCTTTAACATTGTAAAATACGCCTGTTTTCGATTAATATGTATGCTAAATGATAAAAATCAAAAAATTAACTCGAGCGTTCTTTAAACATTTTGAGGGTAGATTTGACAAAAACAAGTAATAAGTGAACAATATCAATCGCAGAATCCGCGGCAACAGACAAAAAGTTCAATACTGTAAACTGGTGTTATATTTGTTCTATTCTATTGGAGAAAGATAAATTTTGTGGACAAAATTCTTCAAATTTTGCCATAATTATAAAGGGTTTGCCTGCTTTAAATTACCAGCTGCCTTACAGAGTGGGAGATAAAATATAGGTTTCTAGAATTTTAAATTGAACTCGGGCAATTTAGAGACAATTTTAATTTAATAATTTTTGCTAGTCTACACAAAGATAGGTAGGTCAACGATTTTCATTTCGTGGCAAGGTGCTCTTCGTTCAATATTTCAGATTTCACGCCACTCACCTCAATATTAAACCATGCATTCTTGAATTGTATAGAGCAGAGAATAGTTGCTTATGTAATTTGAAATATTTCCTTTACCTTAAGATAAGTTTGTACAAATTCTGTAAACAGTTTCTAATAATTTTTGAACTTCAAGTAATAAAACTTGCTTCTTAAATTCTGTTTCCATTGCCATCAAATATTAAAGTATGAAATAATAATTGTACATTTAGAATAGATGGATGGCAAAATAAGAGACGACTTTGAAAAAAAGTTTTTAGACAAAAATAAGGTTACATGGAACTTCTATCGATTAGGGGCTTAAGTGGTGCCTCTTTGAGCCCAAAAGCACACAAAGCTTTCGCTCTTGCCCAACTGTTGCTCTACCACGAATTCGCCGCTTTTGAGTTTACCAACCACTGCGACTAACACTTAAAACCAAATCAGAAAGTTGGGCACCTGTTTTTTATAACTTGGCACCGGTTCCAAAAGGGTCAAGGTGTAAAATACGCAGCCCAGAACATTAATAAACAGCAAACGTAACCAGAAACGCAGCAGTTACAGTAAAAATAGATAACTTGAGAATGGTGATGGCCTGCAGCTGCCAGCAAAAATTCATAGAAACTATTTATTGAGTCAATCTGATTCTTTGTACGCGTAATGCCAACTCACATGTTTAATCCAATCGTTTGCCAAGCGAAACGAGAGGATATGCGGTAAGGATAGCGGATAAAAAGCAGCCAGACAGGCAGCATTTCCTATTTCATAGGCGGTTATGGAGGATGTCAAACTGGCGTTCGATTCCCTCAAGGTCATTCATGGATTTACGACACCACATAAAGCAATCGAAACTGTTTAAGCAAAACAATATTAATTATTCAATACAAAATTCGTTCATCTAAATTTTGGTCTCATTGGTTTCAGAATGCGTGAAAGTACAAGGCTAAACTTTAAACTCATTTTTCCTTAAAATGGTGTTCAAAGTCGGCGACAACAAAGAAATCCGAAATTTTGGTCAAAAATCGATTTTTTTAGAAACTGTCATTTTGTCAAAAAAACTTTATTTTGCTTAATCCGCCAATAAATTTCTCGACTCAACATTATTTTAAAGAAATCTGTTTGTTTCCTTAATTTTAGAGGTTTCAGCTCAGAGATAAAGTGGTGAGGGCAGAACTTCTTTTTTGAGAAGAGCTCCAGGAGATCAGCTGCAGATCTTAAAAATTCGCTTTAATTCGACCTTCTAACTGTATATAATTTCTTAAATTCTTTATGCAAGAAAGTTCATTTAACATGAAAATATGATTTTATGCAATCTCTGCTAGTCAGCAAGTCAGTTTGACCTCTATTCCCTTATTTCAATTAAATTTATCTTCAGGCACAAACTCACCCATTGGCATCATTCATCACTGCCAGACACAATTTTATAATTTGTTCAGTCTTTTGGGGTCGATGTATCATGTAGAGCACAAAGCTCTGCAGGTGCTTGAAGAGAAATGTGCATAATTTATATGAAGATGTAATATGATCCCACGCCTAGTAGAAAATTTGACGCTTTTAATTACAGTGACCTGTCCTGAGTAATATTCAGAAATGCACATAAGTATAACTGTTAACATATATTAAATAGTTGTTGTCCAATGCAAGGACAAAAACGAACTATGAGGGCAAACCAAAAACTCATATCTAAAATCATTTAAAATAATTAATAACTGTGAAATATTTTAGAAGAATAGACACTTGATGTGATAATACTATCCAAATTTTTCACTATCACATATAAATATCTGAAATATTCTCGACTTCCGTGCATATCGGGTATTTATTAGCATACGTTTAACTAGTAATATGAAGATATTTGTACTCACTCGGAACTGAAGTTGTGCAGCTCATATTTTAAGATTGAAAATTGCGTAGTTTGATACATAAACGTGATTCTGAGACCGTTTTCTATAATGTCAATGATATAAGTACTTGTATTATGGGAATGTTACGTTGACATAATTCAGACAAATAATGAAAAAGTTGTCACGTTCACACATGGGTTGAGATTAATGCAATCGATAGGTAATACGGCACACCAGTTATGAGGTCGACAACTTTGTAGACAAACACACACACAGTTGTCAGACGTGGAAGAAGAGACGAAGAAGGTCAAGGCGACGGCGACTGTTGTATGCGGAGGAAAATAGTTATGTGTAAATTGCGCGACATGGGTGAAAAGAAGAAACGAAAAATCACATAATGGTTTAAATAAAAAGAAATGAAAAACGTGCAAAAAAAGATCAAAGTAACGAATAAGAAAGGGCTAAATTCGGGTGTAGCCGAACATTTTATGCTCTTGCAACTTGCAAAAATCAAAGCCGGGTAAATACTTTAAGGTCCATAACCAATCCAATAGAGTAAAGTCAATCCGATGTTTGAAAATTCTGATATTAGTTATTTAGGAGACAGGCCAAGTTTTCGCTCAAATTTATCTATTTTAGGCACAAAGATACACTGTTATGAGCAAAACACATCCTTTTATTTTCATTGGGATAACTCACATATTGGCCGATAAATGCGGTACAAAGTCACCCGGAAGTTTGAAATTCTTTATTTTAAGTATTTGGGAGGTAAGAAAAATATTGGTCCGAATCAACCCATTTTTGACATAAAAACATACCATTATAAAAGAAGGACTATCTCTTAATTTCAGCTATATACATATATCACACAAAGCCCGATATTTTCGATCAAAAGTCAACTATAGGTACTGGGACTCAAATATTCGGTACCTAGAGGCTGGAACCGTTTTTATAGGATTTGAACAATTTTTGATCGTAAGATGACCCTCATCAAAAACGATATTCTTGTGAAGTTTTATCCCGTTATATTAATTGCTTCTTGATTTTTGTACTGGAAACTGAATGAATGAAGCGGAATTTAAAATTGTGTTATATGGAAAGTAGGCCGATTTCGCTCAACAACTTACTAAATTTTCACGAAAAATTGGGCGGTGCCACGTCCATCGTCCAATTTTTACATGGTCTCCTATAAAGCCGTATTATACTATTACGGGGCAAATTTTTACGTTACTTATACAGGCAGTGAACGGCGTTTTCATCCGATTTCGTCCATTTTCACAATATTGGTAGGAATTCTATACTATTCGTGCTAAGCGAATGTAGAAATGTCACTTATTAGAGAGTGGGCCACGCCCACTTTTCCCAAAAATTTTTCCCAAAAGTGCCCCTGGCTACTGCTTAGTTATGGCACTTTATATGTTTCCGGTTATCGGCGATTTGTGGGCGTGGCAGTGGTCCGATTACGAACTACGAACTTTTTTTGTATTAAGAAACCTACATACCAAGTTTCATCAAGATATCTCAATTTTTACTCAAGTTACAGCTTGCACAGACGGACGGACGGACAAACAGACAGTTATCCGGATTTCAACTTTTCACCCTGATCATTTATACTCGTATATATGTCTATTTCGATTAGTTTTAGGTGATACATACAACCGTAAGGTAAACTAAACTATAATACTCTGTAGCAACTGGTAGCAAAAGTATATAAATTAAATAATGGCCTAAGTAAAAGTGAAATGAAAACGTGATAAAATAATCAAAGCAAATATGTTTGATTATAGTTACTTTTGGTCGTAGCAAATGTAGAAATGTCGGTGTAAGACTTTCCCGAGAAATTAGGCAACACAATCATAAATTACTAGTCAGATCCTGTTCATGGCCAGCGGTGTGCTACTAAAGTAAAGTGTTCATTTGTTGATGGCAAAAGTGTCTGGAAAAAAGAAGACACACCTTTTTGGCTCTATAAATAGATTACAAGCCTACTTGTTGATTTTGGCTTCGCCTGCGTAACGGCGCCCATATGCTACCGTGGATGGCTCGTAATAAAAAGGCTAAGTACTAGAAATGCTTTCATTCCGCTTTTGCCAATGGTTTCCCCTCTGCCTAATGTGCCGTTATTTGCCGTGTTATTTTCGGCGTTATAAATTATGTAAATACTTGCTTAGTTATATTAAACCTGAATCGAGTGAATAGTTGGCAAAGCAATGGCCCGGACTGGACTAATTTTTTGACTGTGTTAAGGTATTTGTTTAGCCGAATTTGTTTATTATTTTTGTACATAATTTTCACGTCTTTTAATGGCGCAACATGCGCGTGTCAAGATGTCATGACCGAAGCAAACTGAAAATGTTAAAACAAAAAATTTTTATTAAATGACTAGGGCATAAGTAATATTTTTAATCCATGATAAAATGCAAATCTTCTTATATTACATACTATTATTGTGACAGAGCTTTCTGAGGTAGACATATAATCCCAACCCCAATTTACTCACACTCATACTGGACTTTGGGTTTTCATAAAATATCATCCGCAAAATCCTTGACTTATGAAATTCGTTCACTCACTTGACCACACAATAACAAATATGAACAACAAATCGAGCTTCTCGAAATGGTACCACAGGGCAGCACTACAGACTTATTATGAAAGATTCCTTTTAAAACGCACATAAATTCATCAAATTTACTTATGAGTGTAGGAAAATATTTCATAGTATAATTTTCCTTTCCAAGTAACCCAAGGTTATGAGCGAGTCATAAACAACAGTGACCCCATTTTTCTATGCTCTAAGTGCTTTTTGAAGTAAAAATGTAGATATGTTTTTGTGTTTAAAAGTTCTGATAAAATGTATGCACATTCTCAAGGACTCTTGAGAGTTTACTTAAAATCAATGACACATATATGTTTACTTACAGCTTTGTCTGGTATAATCTACTTAAGCATAGATTGCTCTAATATTTTTCCTAAAAATACTTTATAGCTGCTGCCAAGCTTGCGTTATTTTTTTATTAAGAGCGCGCATATAAAATGCATGAATTTATGAGCATATCTATCATGCCAAATACTCTATATATATTTATTCAAGTGCTGCAGGACCTTTTTGCGATAATAATTTAATTTTGTTGCAAATATTTCTATTTGATTGAATGCTTGGCGACAAACGCATACATTTACTTCGAGGGATTAACATTTGACATATATAAATGTATTTGTTTGGTTAAAATATATATTTATTTACGTCCGCTTTTTATAATGTATACTCGCATTTACATATGCCGTGGAATTTCAACTTTGTAACATATAACATGAATTTGCATAATCCAGTCACAAATAAACCATTTTGATGGATTGCGAAGTGTATGAAATATTATTTGCGCTAGTACTAATTGAAAGTCAAGAACTTGATTGACATAAAAAATATTTATAAACGGATTTTTATTTCAAAGCGCAAACTGAACGTAGATTGCTTTGCCTTCGATTTCTCACTTCCCAATCAATAAGTTTGACCTTTGCTCTCTCTTCAAACACTTTCACATTTATATACTACTGTGAGGAAATTGAAAGATGAATTTTGTCCATTTCATCTCTTTCAAAGTTACCCCCTCCTGCTGCAATACACTTATGCCAACGAACTTTCCAGTCATCATAGTACTTAGAAAAATCCTGCGCAGCTTTCTTTGATTCAGTTTCTAATAAGAAACCAACTCTAAGTACATGCCAAATCAATAATGAACTATGACTTTTAGCCTTAATGATATAATAAAACCGAACTGTACTCAGAGAGATTTTTGAGTATATAGTTTATATATTGAAACCTGCTGCAGCGCGACTCCGGAAAACTTTGGTGAATTACCTAAGTTTTCGAATCCCACCTTCTTATTTTATTTAGGATTCATATGGAATGTCATCAAACCGTTGCTTTGAGGTATCTATTTGACTTTTCTGTGACGATTGAGGACAGTAGTTATTCCTATATATTCGTAGCGGATGCATTGTCTTTACAACCACTCAATTTAAAGTGTAAAGGAGTTGATTGTGTTCCAAAGAGATGCAATATCGATTTAGATTTGATATTGAAAACAACGCTTCAGCGCTCTAAATAAATTTGAAAACAAACACAGCACTGCTTAATTTGTTGCGTATACGCCCTAGAGTATTTAATTTGCTTCCATATAAACGCATGCGTGAATTAGGTAGTTGTACTATGTCTTGTATTTTCTCAAACATTTATATTTATATGTGTTTGTAATGCAGTTGCCACACATCAAAAAAATATGGCACTTTTATACTAGTAAAATCATGCTCAATGTCGGCCATTTATGGAACAGATCCACATATTCAGAAAATGATTTTTATGAAAATACTATTATTTACTTTGCCAGTATTTTAGTTTAATCCGTAAATTATTAGCTATCATTTATGGTTAATTATTTTATTTTGGGGTGATTTAAACATTTTTCTTCGTGATTTAAGTTCATATAACGTCAGCCGTCTTTAAATACATCAAAGTTTAGTCATTGACTACAGTTAATTATTCTACAAAATTGCGAGATTCATATAAACTTCTTGAAATTTTGTGAAAAATCAATGTATTTTCCATGAATATTAGAGACCAATAAAAAAAGTAAATTTGTGCTCATCTACATTTACATGCACGATTTTCTGCATTATCATTATCGAGCGCGTAAATATTTTCCCCGAGTGCTACTGATTTAGGGGTCACTTTTCAAATTAAAGCTTAGGTGACAATATCAAAAGGCAAGGGTATAAGTGGTAGTTTAAAATGCACTCTAAATAGCTTTAGAAACACATACATACGCGCACCAGACTTACATACATACATTTGGCCTCTCTCGCTCAATATAATACCAGCGCTTTCAGTTACGTCTTATTTTTCAATATACCCTATATGTCAAACATCTACAACTCTTACAAATCCCTTTGAAAATTAGCTTTATCTTCTACATAAACATACATGGATTTGCTATTTTCCCCAACTGTCTTCAGACACCTACGGGAATGGACAGTAGGGGCGATTAAGTGCTTAATATACAGACGTTCGTATTATCTGTTTTCACTGCTACACACAACTTCAAAGCGCAATATCACATTCAAGTATGTAGAAGTATATCTTCTTATTGTTAGAATTACTAAAATCTTTCATTTGGTTTTGCTATTGAGAAAGTAATGGACTGTAAATAGAAGATTGACAAGTGAATGGTGGAGGTGTCAAGCTCTATTTAGAGAATCATCTAGACAAAAACTATTCACTCCGACGAATTTAATTTTTCCTGTTTACGCTTTTGCTTTTGGTTTCACTTTTGCTTAAGCTTAGATTGCTGTAATCATTTGTTAATAGTTTAATGAAACAAGTTGTGCAAATATGGAAAAGAAGCAAATATTAAATTTCTTACTGGGTATATTTTAGTTTTCGAAATTTAAAAGGCTTGTGAACCGAAGTCTTTAAAAAACTCTCTTCAAGGATGATCAACCAAATAATTAAGAGTTGAGCAGAAAACACTTCCCCATATCGAGGAGGCCAAGTCTCAAGTGAGGAATCTCAGGTTTAGAAACTATTTTTACTTAAGAGTTAGAAGTGCTTAAGCGGCGTGTGAATAACGTATCGAGCTATGATTTCATTTATACATTTTAAAAGCTAAAATAACCTCCGGTTTTATTGCACTATTATCTAAAGCAATATTTTCATTTAGAACATAGGTAATCAAACACTTGAATAAATTCTGAATAAGTATAGGCTATATCTGGCTGCTTTTGGAAGGATAAGTCTACCGTCTTCCTACTGCTGGTCATAAATTTATTTATTTAAAGTTTTTATATCATTTCCAGTTTTATTTCCACCACTTTGATGCAAATATGTAAAGTAGGCCGAGCGACCGGAGAAAATGTGCGCTTTCCGCAAGCAACATTCATATAAACGTACAAATATTTTTATTACTACGCGGCATTTCTTATGTTTTCACTTGGTCATTTATCAAGTTCTACGAATATTTATATCCGTACTTAAATAAGGAAATAAATTTTTTTCTTGTCAGTTAAAGATAAAAAAGAATGTTTATATTCAGCCGAATTTAAGAGTTCGGAAGAGTTGTATTTTTCTTCATGTACTCTCGTTGTTATTCAATCTAATTTGAAATAAAATAAATCTGTATAATAAATTGAGGTAATCAATTACCTTGTGAAAAATTAAAATAAGCCATCCAAATGATAAATGCCACACATTTAAAAATTCTTAAAAACAAACTAAATCGAAAACTTGAGACCTGCAAATTAATAGCTGCTCAACATACAGTTAGCGTTTACTTCAGAAATTTATTGCCACAAACAGTGATAAGACGTTCCTGCGTTCCGTGTTGATAATCTCTTATTGTTTTGCCCAACAATCTAACAGTATAAACTATTAGCTTTTTGACAAAGTGTGATATAACAAGAAAAATTCATAACTTCGGCTGCACCGAAGCTAATATATCTTTCACAGGTGCATTTCTTTTAGTAACAATGTGTCCAGTTTGTATGGAAGCTATATGCTATAGTACCGTTCTGAACAATTTTTTCGGAGATTACATTGTTGCCTTAGAAAATAATATATACCAAATTTGGTGAATATATCTTTTCAAATGCAAAAGTTTTCCATACAAGCCCTCGATTCCGATCGTTCGGTTTGTATGGCAGCTATATGCTATAGTGAGCCGATCTGAACAATTTCTTCGGAGATTACATTGTTTCCTTAGAAAATGACACATATCAAATTTCGTGAATATATCTTTTCAAAAGCAAAAGTTTTCCATACAAGCACATTCCGATCGTTCAGTTTGTATAGCAGCTATATGTTATAGTTGTCCGATATAGGCAGTTGAGACAAATGAGCAGCTCCTTGAAGAGAAAATCACGTTTGCAAAATTTCAAAAGGATATCTTAAAAACTGAGGGACTAGTTCGTATATATACAGACAGACGGACATGGCTAAATCGACTCAGCTCCACATACTGATCATTTATATATATACTTTAGGGTCTTTGGGTATTACAAACTTCGTGACAAACTTAATATACTCTGTTCAGGGTATAAATATCGGCTTGAAGTGAAAAGGATACAAAAACTTATATTTTCAATGCATACATTGTGACCTCGGAATGAGGACCTCGGAAATAATTTAAATTATTTAAGCTTTTGGTAATTTTGGTCAAACTCGAAAACTGTTATTTATAAGCGTGCAGGACATAGTGTGAGCATGTGCGCGTAACTGAAATTTCTTAAATCATATAGCCTTCTTACGGTAATTATATACTACATACATATATGTAACTACAGTTATAGGGATGCCAAGTGGGCGCGCCATTAAATTGCCAAAAGGCACCAACTGCTTCGAAATAATTAGATTTTGCGACACTGTCGCTTTGTCTGCTCATTCAACTGGAACTCGATACCACTTTGTTTTTGTATGTGTATCACGCGATTACACTCATCCACACACACGTGTACAGTAATGTCGCGTAACCACTCTGCGGTCGCTCTATTTCTTTCCCCAAATTCAGCTTAAAATCAAATTTCGGTGGCTTTTGGTGGATGTTGATGTCTAACGCCTGTAACTGGTAGAAATGAGTGGATGCAATCGGGAAATATTCACTTAGGCAAGTGGTACTAGTCGACTCATCCTCTGATTGTCTGCTAAATAAAGCATGGAATTAGCATATTTGTGGTTCCTTTTTTTGTGTTGCTATTTCCACTTACTTAGCGATTTCGGCAACTGTGAACTCAAGTGAAATAATCAGCACGTGCAAACTGACATTTGGAGGCAAGTCTACAAGACATACAAGTGCTAGCCAGTGATATGTGGTTATATGATGTTGGCGGGGCATGAAGACTGGTGATTTCGGAAAAATGTTGGCTAAGGCGGCAAAGATAAAGTTTAAAATTGGAGCGCAGATCTTTGTTTGTTTGGTGGTAAGGGCATTTACTGAAGGTCATTGCCGTAATTGCAGACAGATATAAAAAAATATATCTTGTGTTGTCCTCTGAACTTAACATCTTAAATAAGATGTGATCGGAAAATTTGAAAATTGGCACAAACGAGAACAAACAATTTTTATAGAAACAAAAAACCGAAAAAACAGTATCCTAACATTTGAGAAGTGAAATTGACATTATAATAAAACCTAATGCCTCTCTACTTCCATTTTATATCTCCAAAGGATGTTCGGACTCTGATTACACTACACTTCTAACTATTTGGCTCATATCTGACTATTGTGGATAAAAAATAATTTTCAATACTTAATGATATTGCGGTGTCCACGAGCTAAGGATTTACTTTTCAGTTATTAGTATAAAGCAATTTCGCTGCACAAAACCAGCATTTGAAAACTCGTTTTTACAATTGTTAAGTATACGCCCTGTCACCCTTACACTTCAATATACATGGCTTCAAATCTTTATACATACCAAAAAATGTTTTCTTCCATATACGGTTTACTTTTGAGTAGGTGAGTAAAAGTGAGTAAACTAACTAACAAACACACTTTAAATGTAAATGGAAACTCCGTACGATAGAGTCTCAAAATAGATATAGTTTGAGAATTTGTTTTGGAAGAAAAGGATTTGAAATCATGTTCTCTATTTCCTCTTTTAGCACAAATTTCCTAACTAATTTGTATATGCATGAATATACCACAGAAAAAGTTGAAGATTGACTTTGTAACAGCGAATGTAAATACGCAGGAATTTATATTTCTTTTAGAGCATTAAAACAACAAAAAGTAAGATAAAGTACATGTAAATAAAAGCGTTCGCATTACGCATCCATATATAACACTGCTTTATTATACAACAGTTATTATTCCACTTGAATGCTATATATGTTTGTGTACAAATGTTGGTACAGTTTCATCAGAAACTTTGCTTAACTGCATTATTCACACCAATTACAACTCATAAATACGTCTCTACTACATCTAGAAGTCACTGAAATATAAGCTGTGTCTATTTGCACGTTACACATGGCTAATGTAATCCAATGTACAACTTTAGCCATTATCATTATTCTTTCACTTACTTACAAACTTTCTCTTAGTTATTTACTTATTTTGGTGGTCAAAATTAATTACGTTCACCGAAATAGATGTTTATAGAAATATACTTGTTAAGGCATATGTATACCATATGTAGAATGTAAGGTGAAGCTTAAGTTGAAAGATTAGCACTCGCAGCTTAGTGATTAATAGAAATGTATCATGCATAATATAGATTAGTATTTATATATATTTTAGTATACCATTGAAACATACCAAGTCCATCTTTATTCAATCAAATTTAATAATTTATTCTCATACGTCCTTATGATTTCCGTTACCTAAGTAGTAGATAAAGATTAGCCATAATTCGTCAATAACCTAAAAAGCAAATTGCTAATAATTAGTAGTCTCCAAATGGATATTGCCATATTATTTTAGTGAAGAAGCCATAAATACTAAAAATAAATTTCAATTCATAAATAATATCCGATGTGAAAAAAAAAATTTGAATGAAAAATTCGGGCTTGTGGTATAACTAATTATATGATTTGAAATACGAGCGTTATACCACTATGAGCAAAAAACAGTAAGACTTTGTTCATAATTTTAAGGGAGTAATATGGTAAAAGCAACATTTTCACACAAATTTTTATTTGAGAGTTCAGGTTTTTCATATATCATTCAACATGTAATATAGTACAGACAAAAGTTTTTTTCTTCATTTTTCTTGATATCCGGTGGAGATATGGTGACCGGAAGGTGGTACCCACGATTTCTCCATTGTGGATGATCTGAAACAAATGGAATAAATTTTATTTTTGAGTACATATGAATAGCTATCTAATGACCTTCGACTGAAACAATTCATTGATAAATAAACAAATAGTACAACTTTTAATTTTTTTTTTGTTTTTTCGCCTGTTTTTTGTTACTAATTGTGCTATAATGTTGTCAAATATCTATTAACAATGATGATTATAGGTCATCAGATAGCCAAGTCTTCACTGAAAATTCCAAAAAAAAATTAGACAAATCGGCCAAGGAGATTGACTGGAATCGTGGGTACCAGTTCAAAAAACACTGTTTCGAGAAAAACGCATTTAAAATGCGCCAGCTGTGCGATTCGAGCGACACCTTGCGGCGGATCTCATTTTTAAAAACTTTCCATTACCATCTGAGTCAAAGGAAGGTTTCTACTTTATTATTAAGGGTTTAAAGTAACCAAAACAGCAAAAAAAATGTTCGATGTTTTGAAAATTTTTTAACTTATATACATAAAGTTCTTAATATATTTTTCAAAATCCTTGATTTTTAACCGGCTTTCGCACGGTTTTTCCTCCGTCTTCGGCTCACCTTTGCCACGATATTCGGCCGATTGGTCATCTGTTTTCATCTTGGAAGCATAGATCCAAGACTAGTCGCCAGTATAAACACGTATAATGACATCTTGGTGGTCAGAAAGCAATGTTTCACAGACGTTAATGCGTCACTGTTTTTCGAAAAAATTGAATAAGACTTCTGACTGTTAATCGTCGATTCTCAAGCACCAATTCCATTTATTTTATTGCCGTGGTGATCATCAGTCGATTTTGATGGCCGTTCGGAACGAAGATCGTCGTCTACGCGTTCTTGAGCCTCTTTGAATAATTTGTACCAATCAAAAACAAATAACAAACGCAACAAACAATTATCACCGAAGGCCTTTACCAACAATGACTTATATTCTGGATGGAGTCATGTGTAGAAGTTCACGCATGTGAGGAAAGTTCTCTGATCGCCATTCACTTGGCCAGAAACGATTCTTTTACACATGGCTCAAGCAGCTCACTACTTCCGGTCTTTGACCAAGTATCCTCTGGGTAGCCTAAGAACATCCGTTCGAAAGCGAGCTAATGTGAGAAGGCGAAACATCCCCTACATAGGGTTGTGCGCTGGGTTTGGGACCCGCCACGTAAAAAAACACCCCCAATGAAAGGAAGCAACAAGAATCGGATGACTTCTATTTGGTTTTAAATATTTCCAGCGAGCAGTTCTTCTGCGTTCGGTACTTCCAGTACTGGCTTAGAAAGTTTGCAATTTACAATGTGGAGCCATATTGTCATTGCCAAGTGCCACTGACTTTTTCTACTCTCTTTCTGGCATGGCAACTTTGTAATTCAATTAAAGCGTGGAGGCAAAAGCTGTGAGAATTAAATAAAAAACTTATTGCAGAAATTAAAAGTTCAGCACGTTTCAAGTTAATTTATTCAATTATTTCAGTGAATGTGCGTTCGGTTTATGAATGCCTTTATGCATTTAGGTATGCATCCTAATTAATCAATAGTCCTTTGAAAAATTGTATGTTCGAAATTGTACCCACCAAATTTAAAATAGCATTGTGCCCTTTGATTTATACAACAATTTTTAAAGGCTTTAAAGATCTTCCAACTAAAATCTTGAAAATACATTACTTTTTCTGTTATAAATCACATGCGAGAAATTTGTTCCATGACATAACGGACGATAAAATTTAAATATTTGGCAAGTTAAACGAAATAAACAAAGATCAATTAGCGAGCAATCATTACCCAGTTGCCTTTGAATGATAGCGGTCGCATTAAGAATTGACCCATTAAATCCAACCAAATTCATCAAAAGATGCACAAATGCAGGAGAAGAAGACAAAGTGTAGGCAAACATGACCGTCCACGTGCTGGCTTGGATGAAAACAAATGCTATGCTGCTGATACTGGCACGTAGGAAAATAATCACCATTGTGTGGAGTGAAGTTTAATACATAAATAAATACCATTTGGAGCTGTGGTTAATGTGCAATAAGGGAACACTTAAGATTACATAAAAACTTAATGAAAACAAATTGCTCGGGAAAATAAGGAAATATCAACAACTTGTGTGGCATTTAAACCCACAATAAAGCACATAACACAAATATATGCAGAGGCTATAAATAATTTTCCTGTGCTCTTGGCCAATGGGCTGCCTCAGGAACAATAAAATTTAAATAGGGTATAAAAATAATATAAATTGTTTGTAATTTGCTTAATGAAAGTAGATGTTAATGCCAATGCTAATTTTGTCGGCCGGAATTTGTGCACCACACACTCTCAGCTCAGTCGCACACAAACACTCTGCAACAAGTCGGTGCAGCATTAATTGAATTAGTGCGATAACCAGCTTCGCAGGGACTTAGTTTCCTTTTCTCAACCATTGTTTTTGTAAATACACACAAGTTACTATATATATGTACATAAATTAATGGAGAAAACATTTGGTGGTGCTGACGAAGAAAATGATATTTTAATTAATCTGTAATAATCCGAACACACAGTGGCACATTTATTTGGAACTATTGTGACCGTCATGAATTATTCATCCGAACCTATAGAATAGACGGATAATGGGAAATGCGGTTGGCAATCCGAATAGCACTGAGTAGCATTTAATCGTGGGCGGTGATTGCTTAATCAAAAATATGTACAATATTTGTTAACACTTAAGCATGTAAGAATGAGAAGTAATAGATGACTCTGAAGTAAAGCATTATGCTGAAAAAGTCGCTTCAATTTGTAATTATTTGGGTTAAGAATGGTCAAGAAAGCTATTTTGTGTCAGCTCAATGCAATTTGTTTAACTTTTTTAATTTTCACACACTCTTTATCCTTTGTATCCTTCATTTAAGCCATTTGGAGAATGGATTTTTATTTGAGACTTTTATTCAAGGAATTATCAAACGAATATGAAAATTTGTTTAGAACGTACTCTGAAGCCCACAAAATAGAAGCGTTATCCAACTGTTTTAAAAGCGTAGGATCAATATATCAGTTTATGAAATTAGTGCTTACCTGAATAAAACTCGGGAATTAAAATCTTGACTCTCTTTTGGAATAAAAATGATCTTTTTATTTTATTTTTTTTTTTTAAATAAATTTATATTTTCTTTTATTTGAAATGAAATACATATTTAAATAAAACTCAACGATCTAGAGTATTTCTTCAATAGAACGTTTTTGTTTTTGAAATGTAATACCTTACTCTCAAGAGCTCTTAAAAGTGGACATTAGAATGAAATCGCGAAATTATTTATTATTGAGATATCATAAGCCATGTCATAACTACTGGTGGATCCAACGATTTAGCGGTTTGTAAAATGAATTATTCGCAACAAATCAATACCAACGTCGGAGTTATGACACTTTGAATCCAGGTTTAACTCATTTAAACGTCACGTGAAGAGTCTTGGAAAAAATAATAGGTATGAGAAGAAAAAAGAGAAAATGGCGAATAGTACAGGTACATACATATGTTATCATAATTCATAAAAACCTATTATGATACAGAAACTCCATTAACATAAAAATGTAATTCTAAACAACCTGCCCTGGTCAACTAGTCAATCTGTCCTCTATTCCACTATTTTGATTCTACTGGCGCACATTCGCCCAGTTAAAATATTCATCAACGCCAAAAACAGTTTTCTAATTTATTCAGCTCTTGCGGCAATGAATCTTTTGGGACACGAAGTCCCCAAACGACTGCAGTCGCCTAAAGAGAAATGTGCATAAATTAATTGCAGCCGTAATATGAGCACATGACTTATGGAAATTTTGGTGCTTTTAATTACAGTGACCTGTAGGTAAAATTCACAGACACGAACACACATACAGAAAGATTGTGGTAGATTTGTTTTAAACGTGGCCGATTCACATTCAACCGGTTTTGAACGGAAACTCAAACCTTACTTAGTTTTAACTTTAATTTCTTTTAATTTCTAGTTCATTAGTTTGAGACGCGGATGTCACCATTTAGACAGTGGGCGTTTGTTGCGCGAGTTAATTTTTACATGAAGTAAAAATGAGTCAAAAGAAAATATGAAATGTGTACTCTTTTTTTATACTCTTAAGACTAACTTATTACATGTTTCTTACTTCTACGAGTATTTATACTAACTAGTATGTTTACTTATTACTAGTTAATAGTTTGTCTAAATACAGATTGTATTATTTGTTTAGGTTTGTTTACATGTATATTGTTTGCCTAGATACATTTGCTTTGTTTTAAGATAAGGTTGTTGTGGTATTAAAACTCAATGTTGTTTTGATACTTGTTTGTTTAGGATTGTTTGTTGTAGTGACAGTGTATTTCAATTGTTCCAACTCAAGGTTGTTTCTGCATTCTGTTTACTGAAACAAAAGGTTGTTTTGATGTTTGTTACTATTATAAGGAATACATTCCTTAACTCGCGCCAAGCACTCGCACTTTTATCAGACTATTTATCGCAACAAACTTAGCCAATTCGGATTTGCGTGCACTATAATATTGGTAAAGATGAACGATCATCTCGATTGAAATTTTTAGCTGAAGACCCAAACTCCATATAGAGCAGAGTATTGCTTTTGACCCCATTGGACCGCTACAATGGCAATTACTACAGCAAGTGATGGTATTAATACTGCTACAAATTTTTGTTGTTTAATTGCGGTTGCAATAGTTATACCATTTACTTGACTTGCCCTTCCACCGCTGCTGTTAAATGTTTTCGTCGTCGTAGTTATTCGAATGCTATCTTGCAGAGAGAGATGATGTAGTTGCTTAACTCGATAACAGTGGTAGTGATTTAAAGCAATATTATTCACTGTGCTGTGTAGAAGCACAGTGCTATGTAGAAGCACAGATTCGTTTTATCGCAAGAGGGCGCTGCAGTTGTAGCTTTGACTCTGAGAGCGATGTGCGAATATGAATTGATAAGTTAGAGTTACCTACGAGAGACAATAGAATAATATTTGTAATTCAAGGAGGTATAAACTAAAATGTTTCATTAATTCTTAAACATAGTAAATACTTTTTCTAAATATGAGATAAAATTGAGAGGAGAATTTTTTCCATTTCATCTTCTTGAAAGTAATCCACTCCCGCTGCAATACACTTATGCCAACGAATTTTCCAGTCATCATAGCACTTGCAAAAATCCTCCGTATTGATGACCATCAGAGCCTTCCTCGATTTAGTCTTTATATCCGCAGTTGAGTCAAAACAGTGTCCTCGGAGTGGTCTTTTGAGCTTGCTGAATAGCCAGAAGTTAGACGAAGTAAAATCAGGCGAATGTGGTGATTGCGGCCCGATATTAGTTGAAAATGTCGCGACATAATCACGAATAACTAATGCAGTATGAGATGGTGCATTATCGCACTTCTTTGTTCAATAAATTTAGACACAGTAAAAATCGAAGAATTCACGTTTAGAGCCTCACAAAACGACGCGTACCTCAAATACTAATGAATATTTTGACGTGCAATTTAGCATAAATGTCACTAACAGTACTACCAATTTACAGAAAAATTATACCGATTCGAAAAATACGCGAAGTATAAATTAAAACTTCACCTTTCAATTTGATCAAAGTAGTATATCTACAATACAAAGGAATTTCATAGTACATATGAAGTTTCCCAAAAAATTGTCTTAGTAATTGTTAGCACCGAATCGTTGCATAGATCATTCTACCGACGCGTGATATGACAACAATTTCTAAAATAACCAAGCACATTATGCCCTTTACTCGACTGACTGTCTGCCAAAGCAAAACTTTCACTTCATACACATATGCTTTTAGACTATTCAAATAGATGACGAGCCTACTTGTTGAGTTTGGCTTCGCGTGCATAACGGCGCCTATATGCTGCCCTAGATGACTCGCACTAAAAAGGGAAAACCCTACGTGTTGCTGCGGCAAGTGGTTTTCCTCTGCTGCCTTACGTGACATTAATTGACGTGTTGTTTTCGGCGTCAAAGCAAAATTATGTAAATATTTATATAGCCATATTGAAGTGAAACCCAGTGGAGAGTTGACAAAGCGATGGTTTAGGCTAGAGGGTTTCGTTTTTCGATTTTTGACATTTCGTTTTGTTAGTTTGGCGGAAATGTTCATATGCACGCATATTTTTGACTAAATTTTAAATACACAGTTGTTGATCTCTAAGTTTTCAATGCTTCGAAAGCTTTGAATCTATTTTCATTGGGCGTGATGTTGATTGGGAACACAAAGACAGCTCGGCAGACAGAGCAAGGAAATAAAAATACTCAAACCTTTTCCGCATATATTTCTCTACAAACACAGCTGCTCGCATGTAATATACACCCGCGGCCAAGCGTAACTTACCACTTGATATTTTTTCACTATTTTCAATTTTTTTCGTTCTTTGGGTAACTTTTTTATGGATTTAATAGAATACGGGGAATATATCGATGGCTCGAATATATTTGGTTAACTGTTGACTTTAATCTGGCCCATTTGTAAAATTAAATTGAGACAACTTTTTTTTATTTGCACACAAGTCTTTGATTTCATTATTACTAATTCTTGTAATAACTTAACAACATTTTTTGTTTCAATTGAAAATGGAATTACAACATATTCAAAAAGAATAACGAGAAATCTAATATGGCGTCGGTCCACCTCTAGCGGATATTACTGCTTCGATACGAGCGGGCATTGACCCAACAAGTTTCTCCAAAACTCTGCTTGAAATTTCCTCCTCCCAAACACTTTCTAACATTTTTTTTAGTTCTGGTTTACTTTTACTTTTTTGACAGAACTTATTTTTTTTTTAATATTTTATATTTGTGTAAGTCAGAGATCACTTCGTTAAAACTTAACGGAAAAATTCCATTACCGCAACAAGTACCGTTACAATGAGTGATAGAACACGTTTTCGCTAGAAATTTCTTAATGGTAAGTTACGCTTGGCCGCGGGTGTACGATGAATGTATGCATATATCCCTATGCATAATATATCACACATTTTTAACTTAACAAAACATTTATTTTCTGCGGAAAATGAACGCAAAATCATTTTCGCATTCAGTGTAATTTAATGCGTCTGCTTTTTTGTTGTTTTGAGGTTTGTAAACTACGTCAAGCAGTCAGCTGGAACAAAACGTATGTGTTTGCTTTGCCCTTAATCCTACATCGGTTTGTTTTCTTTTCACACATTTTCCCACATTCCGAACTCGTGTATGTCGTAAATTTTGTAGAATGACAGCAAAAGCTAAAGTTAAAAGTTCAAAAAACCGTTGCATTGTTTGTGTGGCAACCCACATATGAAAGAAAGACGGAATTGAGCGAACCTGAGGTAGGCTAAATTGCTGTCGAAAATATATGGCTGTGAATTTGGAAACTTTGCTCTTAAAAAATACAATTGTTTACTTTTATAAACACACATGATGAAGAAAATTCTTCACAAAGTGTGGTTGGGGCATGCAACCACACTTTCTGAAAAAAAAAATAATAAAAGCGGAATTTAATCGACTATCAAGAAGAAATCTATATGGTAGAGTTAATTTTTAAAAATTGAGCAATTTTTATTGCATTACAGCAATTATATTACAGCAGTTCACAAATTCAAATATTCCATAAAATTTTATATCCCCATATCTTTTCTCTCATGGCATTTTTTCGTTAGGTATATCTCATGATACATGATATATATACTCCTGGTGGTTCAAGGATTGGCTAATTCCTATTTAGAATGCAACATTTTATTTTATACGATATACTGGATAAAATTAAGTTCAAACAAAAAAGTTTCGCAAATTATTTTATAGGCCAAAGGAATACACGATGGAAATTAAGTTCAAACATAAACTTTTCTTGCAGTTTTTAAATAATAACCCAACGATTATCCTCCTCTCGCCTAACGCACGTGCGGGTTGCAATCCGTATCCGTGCTGTATTAGCCGAGTCATGAAAAGCATGCATAAATATTTGCGCCTATCAGCGCATGCGAGGGCAAATGTGTGAATTCGTTTGGTATATACATTAGGGTGGGTCAGAAACAAATAATAATTTTTTTGTGCTTGGTAAATTACAAAAATTAACAATAACAATAAAAATAACAGACCCTTTTTGTGGAGCAGTAAATTTCTTACAAAACCATATATTCTTCTTCTTTATTACGGAGACACCGCTTTCGCGTTTATAGCCGAATTTAGAGCAGAAAATCCTGTTACATTCTTTCCGTTAGCGCACAATCCTGGGGAGGGATAATTCGCCTTCTCACTTTAGCTCGCCTCCAATCGAATGGTTTTTGGCCCAGAGGATACTTGGTCTAAGAACGGAAGTCGTGAGCTGCTTGTGCCATATGTGAAAGAATCATTTCTGGCCATTCCCAAGTGAATGGCACTCAGAGAACGTTCTTCACTTGCATGAACTTCTACACGTAGCTACATCGTTCTATGAGTTTTGCAAAAAAAAATGATTTTTTTCATTGAGTTATACAATTTGTAAGCAAAACATTTTGCCTTTAAGGTTAAGTTCACGAAAAAAATCATAAAAGCACATTTCGTAGAGCATTCAATTTCCTGTAGCATCTAATAAACGAGATATTTTTTCATGTAGTTGGAAGCGAGATGTGAATTTTTTTATTTGTAAATGGGGGAAAAACAGATAACTGTAAGACAAACGACCGTCCCTTTACCATTAGGAGCTCATATATAAATGGAAAAAAATTTGGAAGTGTCTATCAATCAATTTTGCAGAGTCCCAAGTGAAAAAAAAATTGGTTTTGTTTTTGACCCACCCTAATATACACGCTCATTTTCAAAACAAATCTTAATTAAACTTTCCAAAATTTTAAATTAACACAATTTCTTTGGCACGGCTGTTAATACAAACATATTGGTATCTACTATATGTCCATCTATATATACTGAAAACTTTCCTAACACGTTCTTCCCTCTGACAAATAATGTTTTTTTCTTTCTTTTTCTCTCTCTCTCTGTCATTCCTCCTCGTCTTCCTGATCGCCTGCACACCTATCTGCGCTCGCGTTTTTGCGTGACATTCTAAGTCTCAGCACTTAAGGCTAATTGCAATTGTTTGCCAAAGCGCTCTGCTCCTTGGTGGAATTTCTTTCAGAACTAGGCTATTTCGTTTTATTGCTTGGAATTTTCAGGCTTTAGCTAATTTAGCATTTTGCGAGCGCGGAACACGAAATAAACGAAGATTACTTAAGGCGTTCTATAATTTCATGACATTTTAAACTAATTAATAAAGATAAAAAAAACTTTGGGAGCAGCTGCAATGCAAATCGCTAGACAAAGCATCAGTTAAGCCGGTAAAGTCTAAAATAATTAAATTACAATTTGCTGCCAAAAAAATAAATAAAGGAGTATCTTTTGTTGAAGTTACCGGCCAACACTCACTTTCTTAATAATAGCACGACATTGCAGATTTATAATTTCTGTTTAATTTCTCTTTATCTCTGGTTCTTAATAGAATGATAAGCGTTTTTGTTTAAAGTTTTTTTTCATTCTGACAAATTTGAGTTCCGTAAACTTTCAGCACAAACATTAAAGATAAAATATCACAATTTATATACATACTTTATTGCAAGAAGAAAAGTTTTGCTTTTCACGTTGTATTTCACACCCAAATACCACGGTGTACGAGGTGAATTTGTGAATCCTTTGAAATGTGCTCTTTTTTCAAACCAAATTTGCCAATTTATTTTGTAGCAAGTTTAAAGCTATGGAAAATTTCGTGACTCAAAAAATAGCACATGCGTGTGTGATTATCTTTACTCAAACGACGGTGGAAGAACGAACCACTGGTTTTATTTTCCGCGTGCATACTATATATCTTTATTTGTTTTTATGTATAAATTTTTGTTGCTTTTCCAAATTTTGTCGGGCTTGCTGTGACCAGAAGTTGCCAGGCTGAGGCAATAAATTGAAGACAACGCGTGCATTAATCCCTTAACGATTATTTGAAAGCATGAGCCAATAATTTACCAGGTGAAGGGGTCTGTAGGGTAATCTGGCCTACTTTTTCACATTTTTTTTTTTTTTTGTTTTTATAGAAATTTTTATTCTACAATAGAACTTTTTTCACATATCACGAAGTATACATAATATATCTTGAAGTGTATAAACAAATTTTTTCGGAATTTTTTGATGACATCTGTCGGAGAAATGGCTGGGTGAATGGGATGCGTTTTTCAAGTTTGGATCATCTGAAACGCAAAACCCCAGTTTATTCATAAAAAGTACGTGAATGGTTATCGTCCCTACTAGAATCATGAACAAATGTTGATAAATGAAAATAAAAAAATAATTAACGTTTTTTTTTTAATTTTCCCATGTTTTTTTTTCATAAATTTTGTCATAACATTGTCAACAAATTATAAAAAATATAGGAACGATAGCCAGGCGTTTTGTGAACATTTACAAAAAAAATTAAGCAAATCGGTTAAGTAGTTCGACCGGAAATTTTGTCCGCCAGTTTAAAAAAGTGTGTGTTTGAGAAAAACGCCTTTAAAGGTTGAGGTGTACACTTCGAGCGCTCCGAACGTCGAGCAGTATTATTGTTTTTGGGCCTTTTCCGAAACCTTCCAATGGTAAAGTGGGTTTCTACATTAATTGTAAGGATATATAGGAACAGCAAATGCAAAAAAAACATTGAAAAAAGATTACCCTACTGAGCCCTTAAACAAAATTTTTACATACATATACAACCGTATAAGTTAATTGTTTAAACTTATTATGCAAATCTGTTTCAGTATATTCATACTGCTCTGGAAACTCATCTTCTAGAATACTCAGTTCATAGTTTTAGAAAAAACGTTTAGAAAAAACGTTTAGAAAAAACGACAAACATTGCTGCAAAACGCTGTTCAACATGTGGAAGACTTTTCTGTGAATCTCTTGAAATTTGCTGTGAAGGAATACCGCACTTTCCTAGACATCTCACTCAGAAGGGGAAGTAAGCTGAGCGCAGCTCATGGATTTTGCTTCATATAAATGTAAACATTTATTATATACAACAGGTCATTGTCTATGCCACGCGAGGCAGAAATTCTATTTTCAATTATTATGGAGATACAAATCTCGATTTGAGTGTGGTAGAAATTCGAATTCAATAATTCCGAATACATTGCAACAAATTTGTAACACGCTATACATGGAAGAAAACATTTGTAAAATTACGTTTCAAAATCCAATGACGACAGTGACAAGCGTCAAAAGAGAATTACACCAATTGCTTGGGGATTTTGAACAATAAGAACCAATGTAGCCAGTGTCATAAAAGCAATATCACGCCATTTGCCGAACTCTCCGGAAAAAATTTATTGCGCAATATACGAAGGATAACAAATTAGATGTAAATGTGTGTGTATCTATATAAGAAAGAGCGTGGTATATAAAAGAACGACCACATATATAGCAATTAAATTTTATTAGCCTATATTTAGGCGTAATACATATCCACAAGAACATTTACCAAGTATAAATTAAAATTACTGTGTTTCCTTAACAGCAATCACGCCCAGCAGGCCATTTTTAGCATTGTATACATGATTTCTAAATGTTGATTAATAGTAACATTTTGGAATTTTTCAATTTGCCCTAAATCTTCGAGTGTCTTGAGTAAACTTTCTTACAAGGTCCAATTGAACGAGATAAAGTATAAATATAAAACATCAAATCACGTTTTATACCATCGCTAACTCAATAAGATATTAATTTGTAATGGAGTCATAACTGCAAATGATATTATAAATATACCACTAAGATGAAAGACTTCCATTATACTGGCTGACACGATTTCCGCAATATTAATCACCAATTGGCATAACAAACTTTTATTGATACATAACATGTGAGCTTATAATATACATATAAGATTTTGAATTTGTAAGGGTTGAAATGAAAGAATGAAGAGTAAAACCAATGCCTTAAGAATTAATGATAGAAAAAATTGTTCCTTAAGAAATTGATGACATAAATATGGTTGTGTTATTTATACATGTCTGTAGTCTATTGTAAGCAGCCATTTTGGAAGCCAATAGAAGCCAGTAATAAATAATAATGCGCTAAATAAATATCATAAGTTCACAAGTTATGTCCTCTAACCGACATATTCAGTCAATCGAAAACAATAGCACGGCCAGAATATGTATAATGTTCACGCCGCTTATTATATATGAAGGTGTACATCCAATATGTACTCTGATTCTTCGAGCATCGTACTCTAAGATAAGTGTATATTAATGAGGTTCGATATCGATGTTCAATTAACTGAAGCCAACACATATCCGTACAAACTGCAACATATATTATAAGTAAATTTAGCTGCAGCTGTGGGAGTCTAAGACAATAGCTTGTGGATAATAATCATAATTTACATATACACAATGAGAGCAAATCACGATTTATGCCTTAGCAACCGCAGTAAACACAAGGTAAGTTAGTTTGAAGAGATGCTGTTAAGGTTCTCAGGTGCACGTTCTCATCAGCGATATTGTAAACGAAGAAAACTAACTAATTCGTGCACATATTAGCAGTCAATAATATACAATAACAATAACTTTACAACTATAGCTTGGCAACAAATTTAATGAAATGTGGAAACTTCAGCTAACTCTCTGTGTGCGATAAGGAAGAGAAAAACAGATATGTAACGTATTTGTTTAAGTATATAATAAATTCTCCATCAATTAATAGCTATGCCAGTTATCTTGATTTCGTAATTAAATACGCTATTTAAAGTTAGAATTCCCTTCACAACTAAAAAAGCTGTCCATACAAGGGCTTGATTTTAATAATTCCGTTTGTATGCCAGGGATATACTCGAGTATGACTGCGGTTACGACAAATGTGCTTTTTGATAAGAAAAACACGGGTGCAAAATTTCAGATCGATATCTCAGGAACTAAGAAGCTCGGTCTTTATAAACAGACAGGCGAACATGGCTAAATTAACTCAGCTCGTCACGCTGAACATTTGTATATACATATTTTTACAGAGTCTCCGACGTTTCCTTCGGTTTGTTACAAACTTCGTAGCAAGCTCATTACATTAAGAATAATACCAACATTGCTAAGTTTTTGGACAACTTTCATCTTTTCGAAAAGAAGTAATTTTGAAGGGTACTTTTTTTTGAAATTTTATTCGAATATCAATTTTCTAACAAAATAATTCGAAACATTAGCCAAATATCCCAATTTGATATTAATGTTATGAGGGAATACTTCGAGTCACTTCATCTTTACACACTAATAGGCATGCAGGTAATTATGTTTATGGGATATAATGGTTATATTATACTTAAATACTGAGCATGTAAATATGAGCACATTGAGTGAAGATAATATAAACTGTTAATCACTTGCATAAGCAGAAACAAGACAATAATAATAATTGTGGTAGAAAAATACAATAACAATGCAATGTGAAATAAAAGCGCTCTTAGAGTCTATAAATCATAAAAACTTTGTGCGACTTTTTTCGAATATGAGCAGATAATTAAGCGACATTAACTACCAACAGCTAATCGACAACTTTCATGACTGATATATTTACACAATAGTATTATATAACACAAATTTTTGGCTAATAAATATATGATGAGATGAATAATTACACATCTGAGCGCTATGATTTTACTACAATGCACAAAACAATGACCATTTGTAAGTATATCTATTGTTAGCGATAACAATGAATCTTCTTAAACTTCAGCGGTTAAGTGTCGTGGTAAATATTGAATACTTTAAACATGAATGTGAAATAAAATAAGGCATGCGTCGGTGATTCTTTAGGAGAGAAAATTATATATGAATATTTTGTTAGTTACTTATACGCCCTGAAGTACAACGTTTGCTTCATTGTTCATATGGCTGAGTAAATTTTATGTGTACGTTTTATTCAGCTGACTTTATTAACATAAACATTTATATATATGTATGTACATCGTAGAGAATGGTATACTCTAGGGCGTATACGTAACCACCGAAATGATACTGATTTGTGCACAAATTCACACAGCTCTCTTTATTGTTGTTTTCGATATGAAGTTTTAGTTACGGAAGAAGAAACGTAAACAAAAAATAAATTTATTTATATGTATATACATATATACATTATGGAATACAATACATATCTTTAAAAGGCTTAACTCACAAATTTTGTTGAATGAAATTTATATAATTTTGAATTTGCACTTTCTAATTTTATTTCAATTACAATTATTTATTCACAAATTTCTTCCGTGAATTCAATTTAATATCGAAAACAACAATAAAGAGCTCTGTATGAATTTTTGAACAAATCAGTATCGTTTTGTTGGTTACGTATACGCCCTGGAGTATAGCATTCGCTTCGATATGAACACCTGAGTAAATTTTGTGTGTACGCTATACTTAGCCGACTTTAATTAAACCTACTTTTGACAATAATAATATCAAATGAAGCATGCGAATAAATTCTTACATGAACAAAGCGAGAGTGTGTGAACGTTTGCTCATATTCACGCATGCCCGAATAATATATGCAAATACAATTTAACACTATAAAGAGAGCTTGCAAATACAAACACAGAAACCAATTTAAGCCGCTGCGAGTGTCGTGTAGATATAATCAGTTTAACGGAGTACAATTGCATTTAAATTGGTAGCTATTAGCGAGAAGCATTTGTTGATATGTCTGCAGTTTAGCTCATTGGGTGCTGAATTTGCAAACAGCAAGCGCAGCTAACTCACGACAGCATTAGTATTCAAGCGCACGAACATGTAACCGCCCGAATTAAAAAACATACAGCAGCACCGCCAACCGCAACAACAGCTGCAGGTACATGAGCAACGGTGACAGTTGTTTCACAATTTAGTGAACACAATGGCGATTTAGTGCTTTCAAGCAAACGTGAACTTGCAACAGAGTCGCGGGTAAAGTAGAAATCGAGAGTAGCAAAGTGCTTTTGTCAGCGACCACCTACGGGAATATCCAGCTGAGGAGATTAAGTCCTTAATACACAGTTATTTGGATTGCTATTGTATCGGTTAGACAACAAGTGCAATATCATATGCTCAAACACTTGGTTGTTCTTGGGTTGCTACAATAACTAAAATCTTCCTTTTTTTGTTGTTGCGAATATTAGGAACTGTAAAGAGGTAAATTGCTTAGTCAATGGCAGAGGCCTAAGAGGCAAAGAATTTAATTACCAGTCTGTGGTCATATAAAGCAGAAACATCACAATCTCTATAATCTCAATTTAATTGCTTTATTCATAGCTTTCCCGAGACAATTAATTAAAAATTCACATAATCATATTGATTTAAACGAATAAGTAATCGTAATGAGTCAACATTGTCTGGTCGAAAGAAAAAACAAATTTGTCAGATAAATACATAATACAATATATCTATGAAAAAGCACACATTTATAAAATACTAGCTGACCCCGCAGCCGTTGCCCTGCGTGAAATTATGTGTTTTGAAATGAAAAAAAGTTGAAATTATATTCTGTCGAAAATGATTTATTTACGATTTTTCTACATTTTTTTTAATGTAACGCAACTTAATAAACATAATTTTTTGATTTCAGTTCTGGTGCGTAAATATATAGAGAAGATGGGTTTCCAACTCGTCAACACACCACATGTATCTGGCCGTGTGAAAAACATAGTATTTCCCGATTTCCTTGTGTCCTGCTGATTGTCAACGCATGGGCAATTTTCCCTGGAAATTGAATACGTTTGACCTGAAATGGCTGTCCCTTGTATTCGATAACTACGTCATAATCATTCGGGTTCCATTACACAGTTTCGGCGCATGAAGATTGTGAAACATAATAATGACAGATCCAACTTTAAGACGCAAATGATGCTGGGGCAGGCTTGGTATGGTATTTGGAAATTCCACTGGATAATTTACGGTTTCGTCTTCCCTGTCAAGACGATCGATCGATTTATATGAGCGCAAACCTCCCGGAACTTGACTTTGAATCTTCCAGTTTAAATCACTAACATCGGTAATTTTGGCAGCTAAAATTGCTCGTGCACTCAAGCTATCGCAGTTACGATAATTTGGCCAATGTTCGGATAAACATTCGTGATGAGTTCATCTTCCGTTGAAGCACTGACAAAAGGGAGGTGAAATTGATATCAAACCACTGGAAGTATCAACCGAAATTTGCCCATTTCCAATTCTTAGCGAATACAATGTAAAATGTCATCGGCAATGTCATTTTTTCGTATCCCATAATTAACGCGAATTTGAAGGCTGATATGTCGAAATGATCTTCGCGAAAAGTGGCATGCGAAGTACTATCGCATTGTCCTTCGTCTGTTTCCAGTGATTATCATGTTCCAGCTAATGCTACTGCTGGCATGCTTCTCAAAATGTTGCACACACTGTACCATTCACAATACGCGATGACTTACATGAAGTTGAACCGCGAGACGCAAAACAGTCGGAAAACTTTCATGAATTGCAAAAGTAAATATCCTACAAAGCGCTTTATTGCAGTTCACATATCGACCTATTTGATACTGCTGATCTCATATCGTTCAAGGCCAATAACCGCTATGTTGCATTCTTTGGTGACGTACTTGCAAACGTATTTGATCGATTACACCAATCTGCAATATTCAACATTGACATGAGTTTTGAATGAGAATTAAACAAAAGGGGCGAATATGGTACGACCCATGTGTTGTCAACTTCGATGTGTTGTTAACGTGTGCGTGCGGCAAACCTCTTTTTTGCTACTCAAGAGAATACATTTAGCATCAAACAGCACCATATATACCATAGGTTGCTTCAAGATAAAGACCATCAAACATCGCAGCTATTGTTTAAAAAGTCGTGCTGTGATATCGTTACGATCGCTAGCTGATTGACCGCGATCCATAATTCCGCACATATGTCATCGCATTTTGGGAGTATTTCTTGCCTTTCTTTGGGCTGCCATACGTTGATGGCATAAAGAACGCCGACCAATATTAGCGCCACCTCTTCGTGGCTTCGTAACAAATTTCAATCTGTAATTGATCACATCGTCTCAAACATACATAAAGTTTTCACTGAATAATTTTCAATAATTTTTCCTTTGGATAGCCGGAATAAAAAAGTAAGCGACCGCAATTGAACGATTCAAATAATTTACAAATCAAAATATTGAAAAACAAAACAAACAAAAATTGAAAAAAATGTGTATGGAAAATGTTACTTTTTGGAATTGTCCAATTTTCCGACTTCTCCTCATGAAAAGTATAAGGTATTTTGTTTCTAAACCTTTCCCGATCCAAACAACCTTTAAAAATTTCATTAAGATTGGTTCAACCGTTCTCTTAGTGTTACTAACAAACAAACATTCATATTTATTGTAACGTTTGTATGGGGAAAAGAAAAGGGCTGTTTTTAGGGGTTTTCTGGAAACTATTCGAATTTTTCTCGCCGTAAAAACCATCCTTGAACTTCAACAAACATTTAAGAAAAAGAATTGGCCAAATTGGTCCAGGCGTTATTGAGTTATGCGCGTACATACATTTTTGGTATTCATTTTTATTTATATAGATATGTATATGTATGTGGGAGTGTAATAAATGACGCTGATTTGATGCTTTAAACAATAATTGTGTTTTTATTGTGATCACTTGTTGCTGCTGGCAGTCATACAAAGAGAATAATAAAACATGCTAACTAAACTAACTAATTTCTTCGCGTTGTTGTTTTTATTTTGCTTTTTTATTGTGTTCTCAAGTCACTCATCGATAATTTATGCAACATCTTTCAACTTGCGATAGCAAAATATGGAAATTGCAGCCAATGCAGCGCAACTGCGTCAGACTCCCACAAATAATTACAACCATTTAGTGATATATTTTAATTTTTAATCTAAACATCGGAATTACAAATAAAAGTTAAATTTTTAACCCAAAAATGTTTGTATATACTAGACTTTGAAAAATGTGGACAAAAAATCATCAATAGGTATAATACCACTGTGGGCAATAAATGGTAAGACTTTATGATTTAAATTTCGCGCTTAAACCAATTCGTTTGTGCCAAATGTAACATCAAAATAATCTTTAGTGTTCAGTATACGCTTGACTTTCTGAAGTACGTAAATTGTATTCGGCGATTTTTCCTATGAGTAAAATTAGTCAGTCAATTTAATTCCATTAAATTTTGTGTGCGGAATCAAACTTCTGAGGTCGAAACGTTCAGAGTGTTGGGAAAGACCTTCGGTGATAACTGGAGATGATAGAGTCAAGAATGCGTTGACGACGTACCATGTTCAGAACGCCATCAACATCAACTGATGATCAACAAGTCAATAAAATAAAGAAATTAGTAAATGAGAATCGACGATTAACAGTCAGAGATCTTACCGGAATCGTTGGAATATCAAAAATATCAGTGAAAACCATTTTGAAATATTATTTGGGCCTAAGAAAAGTGAAAGCATGAAAACACTCACTTTTTGCGAAAAACGGCTCCGACTACCAGGATGTCATGAAGTGCATTATTACTGGCGATGGCTCTTTGATCTATGCTAACGACAAAGGTGAGCAGCAGCCGAAAAAACTACGTCAAAGCAGGTCAAAAAACAAGGTTTCGTTGACAGTTTTCTTCGATTATTCGAATTCCTTCCTACCGGTCAAATTCTCAACAAGGAATAGTACTCTTTTAGTGTTATGCGTTGTGTGCGCGCAGCAATTCGTAAAAAGAGGACGAAATTATGAGTGAACAACCGTTGATTTTTGCATTATGATTATGCACACTGCACACTGCATTGATTTTTTTTTTGGTTTTTCGACAAATTTTTAACCTATATCGTGCCGCAACCACCATATTCGCTTTATTTAGCTCCGTGTGACTTCTGACATATGCAACAAAGTCAAGCGCTCCGGAGAAACCGTTTTGAGACAATTGCAGATATTAAACATGGCTTCACCTATATCTATTCTTCATGGACTGGTTTACTCCCCTTTTGCAAGTCTACAGGCTATAGGTCTCCCAATTTTGTTTTATTTGGTTAACTTACTTTGAGAATTTATTTTTTCCACCAGTGTTTTGTTGACTTTTAATGATTGTTTCGTCATTCTCTTGCATTGCGAAAAAAATGCCAAGTAAAACAAGCCATAAATGTATTGAGTGTTTTTCAGTAGACAACCGTGGGTTGAAAAGTACTCATACTTCGCCAAATTTCTTGCATAAATGAATATCTCATCGGCTGAGTCTACTTACTCACATAAATTCTAGGTACCAAATATCAGCATCATATGCTACTCGGCCAAAGGGCATCGATATTTGATACCAAGTTGAATATGGCCAAAGACATTAGGCGGCCGTAAAGTATTTAAGCAGCACTACAGTACACGTATGTGTAAGTGTGTCTGTAATTGCACAAAATAATATTGAATTTCAGTTGAAGGCGCACATAAGGCGAGAGTGTCATTAAATCCAATGAATTCTACACATTTGGTGCCGGTTAGAGATTTCATGGCGCGTCCACTTGATATCAACGCCAACAGTTACTGCTGAAATTGGTTTTTGCAGAAATATTACTCACTTCAAGGGAGCTCAAAGGCTTTCCTCTGCATATATCGCTTTCTGCATTAAATTTAACTACATTCACACATTGGCAATTTACTTAAAGATCATTTGCCTAAAAGTGACTTTGCGGAAATTTTAAGGAACACAAAAGAGTAAATGCGAAGAAAGCTTATACCTTTGCTGACTTACGGGTGTTTTAATTCAAAATGCATAGTCACTGCTCCTAAGCCATATACAAAGTCCTTAAGTGTATGTAATTAGAGCACTTATGCTGTTCATTTCTTTTCCTCTCCTCTTGCTTTCATTTTTTCTTCTTCCTGCTGAGCATCACTGTCGTGTAACGAATAGCATTTGATAAAGAATCAAGTATTTGCCAGAATCAAGTTATTTACACTTACGTATGTATAATTGGTACTTGAGCAAAAGAGAGGTTGTCACACTTCGTACACTCACATTTTGGATGAGATTTTGTAGTCACAAAGTTGAGTTTTTGCAATCGAAATGTTGAACCATGTTTGTTTACATTCGAGTTTTCACATCAAAAAGCAGGCTATAATTGATTCATTTAATTACATTAAAGTTTTTATTTAGATATAAAAATTATATAGTTACATTTTCACATCCTTTCTTGACTGAAATACGAAGCATTATAATATAAGTATATGTATGTATTAACGATAAGCTTTGTCTAAGTACATGATTCACGCCATTCGGTGTATAGATATATTTATACTGATCCTGGAATTACGACCGCAGGCAGTGGCTGTTTATGATTAAGTTACGCCTATTTGCACACTATGCTTGATTAGTGTAATTCAATGCACAACTTTAACCATATTATTGTCGCACTTCTATTCCTGAATTTACTTAGTTGCTTACCTATTTTTGTGGTCGGAATTAATTACTTTCTAGGTTGTGGATTTATGTATTAGTGTCTTTGTATGATCCTACTTTTGTACATGTGAAGCCATATAGAAGAAAATGGGAAATTGGAGAAATAACTTTATTCCAGCCAGCTTAGCAATTAATAGAAACGTGTTACTACTCTAAGCAAGAAAACTTATTCCTCTATTCCGTCAATCTCGATATCTTCCTTCTATCTTTTTTATATCCTAGGAGAACCGTTCTCTCTGTTTTTCACTGTAATTATCTACATTATACAAAAATTTATCCAGATTATGGCGGATACAACGTAGCTCAATACACATACATACTTGGTCTTATGTACATAGAATCTCAAAGTTTGTCAACATATTTTGCATAATGCCTTCCTAATTTGGTGTTGTATTTTTACGTAGGGAAGTTTGGAGTATTAAACTAAACATTTCCAATCTTCACTTTCCGGAACAGTCATAGCTTTATTAAAATGTATATTTTTAATGAGTCGTCGCATTTGAGGACCAACAAATAGCCCACCTTTCAACTCTTCCACACCAAGCTTCGGTAATTTTCTACAAATGTAATTAAAACAACACATCCAATGCTTTCACATAATACTTTATCATTCCTAACTTGATCGTGTATTAAGTCACTGAGTTCATTTTAAGAAAATAACTATGAAAAAATTCGTAATCTGGATACTTGGTAAATTTGTTAAGATATTCAGTACAAAAAAAATTGTTTTTTAGTAGAGCTTTTTTTTCTTATCTGGTTTTATGCAAATCCTAGAAATTCTATTTATTTACAAGATCTTATAAATGTTTATAAAATACATATGCATGTGTAAAATTGTACGTTGAAGGGCGCTTTTGCCGAAGCAGAGTTTTCTGAATACTAAAATTCTCCATACTTCATCTTGTTATAAAATGATGAAATCTCTGCAGATTTATTCGATTTAATGAATTCTACGGTGATATAGATAAAATGATAAGAGGTCTTCAAATGTGTAAATATTATGTAATATTACTCTGACATGGTACAAATTGCGTTCAACGGCTTCTACTGCAGTCAATACAAAGCAATAAGTCAATGAAATATCATTGCTCTTTACTGTAACACCACCATAGTGCAGAGAAAAGAATAAAGAGAAATAAGTCACTTTTGTTTTCGAAGATTGAAATTGTTGACCTCAATTATATTCATATAAACTTAACTCAAAAACACTCTGACTTGACCACATACATTCCTTATTGAAACAAACATGTGAAAGCTTAAGGGAACCGAGAATTAGTATTAAACAACAAATTGTTAGAATTTGACACTTTATTCAACGATTGATCGACATTGGTAAGCACAATTCTTTAAAAGCAATCTGTGTTGTACTTAAATACATATATATATATATACTATATAGTACTTAAATATGTATGGCATACATTTAAAGAGCCTTTAAGGCTGATGGAATTTTTACGCTGATATGAGTGAATTTCTATGTGGTTCAATTACAAAGCATTTTTAAGTGAAAAATAATTTAATTTGATTTTGTTAGATTTGTACAAGGATAAATGTTTATTTCTATGTTTGTGTATCTATAAAATCTAAAATATTTTATACCAAATGTGAACAAGTGTTTGCATGGAAAATATTTACTTATAAATACATATATATAATGGCTCCAACTTTTAATTATTTACTTTACTTATATAATCGCGTTTCAAGATGACTAAAATATTTCGATTGTTTCTTTATTGGTTCTGTGTCCTTATGTCGTTGGTGGACATAAAAATATAAATTTAGATGAAATTTCGCGAAAGAAAAAAATGTGATATGGAGATGAACCATTATTAACTCTTAAAAATTCAACACAAAACCTTGACTTCTTTTCGCGACCACAGCTCGTTTCTAAATTATTTTTTCTTTAATTTTCATCATCAGCAGCGTATAAAGGCTTCATCAGTTTCTTCGATCTGCCAATAATTTTTGTATATGAAGAAGCTCTCCTAAATCGACAACCGTGATTATTAATGGGATTGCATTTCCAAGAATAGAGTTCTTCAACCAATAATTAATTTCCAAAGATGAAGTTATTGAATCAAAAAGTGACGTTCAGACATATAACAGTTACTTTTAGTTTTAGTTTGTACTTCCTCTGAAACATTTCGTGCATTCTTCTTTCTTCTCTTCTACAAGGTGCGTTCCAAAGTAAATAGAACTTTTTAAATCTAGCGCCCCCTGGTGGCGAGTGGTGCGTTAGAATCTGGAATCTTTATCGATTGTCCAGTGAGAATTTCATGACATTTCATTGATTGGAAGCAAAGTTATTGCGTTTTAACTGTAAGTATGTTTGTGTTATCGGTGCGAAAATGAGCTTCGAACAAAGAGCCAACATTAAATTTTGTTTTAAAATTGGTAAAACTTTTATCGAAACGTTTCAATTGATAAAACAAGTTTATGTCGATTATTGCCTATCCCGTAGCAGAGTGCACGAGTGGTTTCAATGTTTTCAAAGTGGTCGTGAGAACATAAATGACGATCAACATGTGGGCCAATCAAAATTCGTGATCACCGGAAATTCCATCGAAATTGTGCGTGAATTCATCAAAAACCAGCCGAAATCATCATTGAAACTCATGGAAAAGGAATTGAACATCTCCAAAACATCGATTTACGGCATTTTGACCTAACATCTGGGCTTACGAAAGGTGTGTGCACGGTTTGTTCCGTACAAATTGACTGACGACCAAAAATTGCTCCGAATCCAACATTCGAAGGACAACATTAAAGAGGATTTTTGACCAAAAATTTCATTTTAACCATTAACCACTCCCCGTATTCACCAGTTATGGAACCGTGCGACTTCCTCCTTTTCGAAAAAATGCATTTGCTCATGAAAGGAAAGCGTTATGCAGACGTAGAGGCCATTCAAAAGGCTTGCACCGGCATACTGGCGGCCATATCGGCCAACGAGCTAAAACACTCGTTCGACATGCTTTTGGACCGCGCAAGAAGTTGTATTGAAGCAGAAAGAGACTATTTTTAATAAAATGAATTGATATTGCGAAAAAAACCATTTCTTCTGCTTTTTTTTAAGCCCTATTTACTTTGGAACGCATCTTGTAATAGCAATTAAGCAAAGTAAATGCAGCACATTACCAAATAATTATTACACATTTGGCTATTAAGTCGAGGATTCACACACAAGAGAAAATTGGGCAATGCTTACTACCACCGCAACGTGATTTAAATCATATCTTTAATGTTGTTTCTCAGCTGGCAGGAGAATACTTGTACAATCGTAATCGACTGTAGTAAAAACATATCCTTTGAATTTGAGTATATGGTAATGTCAAGTTAGGCCTACTCAGATACACATGAAAAAAGTGACAAAATTTCCTATTTTTAAGCGACACTAAATTGTCAATAAAACTTTTGATATATTAACAACTTTTGTGGCATTTATATATATACATATATAGATTTTGTGTGAACTTGTTCAATGAGCATGGCTGCCTTAAGGAGTAATTACAATTAAATGGCAATTTGTTTAATGAAAATGAATGCTAATGCGAGTGCTAATATCGTCTGCTGAAATTTGTGCGCCGACAATGGATGCACGCACACACTGCAACAAGTCAGTGTGGTTTTAATTGAATTGGTGCGATAATCAGCTTGGTAGAGACTTATTTTCATTTTCCTTTTGACTTTCATTGTTTTTGTTAATACATATATATACACACATACTGGAGTAAAACACAGCAAATGATGTTATAATTAAATTGTAAAGATTAGAGAATATTGATACTGTCATGATACTTTCATCCGAAAGGTATAGAATTGATGGATAATACCAATTAAGTGCGGTTGGCAACCAGTGTGGCACTAAGCAGCATTTTATCATCGGCAGAGATTTTTCGGCTAAATAATTACATACAAGGTGTTTTCCAAAGTAAACAGGACTTTAATACAAAAACAGAACAAATGGTTTTTTCGGCAAAATCAATTTATTTTATTCAAAATAGTCTCCTTCTGCTTCAATACACGGTCCAAAAAGCACGGTCCAAAAGCATGTGGAATGAGTGTTTTAGCCGCCAGTATGCAGGTGAAAGCCTTTTGAATGACCTCTACGTCTGCATAAAGCTTTCCTTTGCAAATGCATTTTTCCGAAAAGGAAGAAGTCGCACGGCGCCATAACAGGTGAATACGGTGAGTGGTTGATGGTTAAAATGTGATTTGTGGTTAAATAATCCTCTTTAATGATGTCCTTCGAATGTTGGATTCTGTGCAATTTTTGGTTGTCAGTCAATTTGTGCGGAACAAACCGTGCACACACCTTTCGTAGGCCAAAATGTTCGGTCAAAATGCCATAAATCGATGTTTTGGAGATGTTCAATTCCTTTTCCATGAATTTCAATGAGGATTTCGGCCGATTTTTGATGAATTCACGCACAATTTCGCTGGAATTTGCGATGATCAGGGATTTTGATTGGCCCACATGTTGATCGTCATTTATGCCCTTACGACCACTTTGAGAACGTTAAAACCACTCGTGCACTCTGCTAGGGGATAGGCAATCATCGCTATAAACTTGTTTCAGCAATTGAAACGTTTCGATAAAAGTTTTACCAATTTTAAAACAAAATTTAATGTTGGCTCTTTGTTCGAAGCTCCTTTTCGCCCCGGTAACACAAACATACTAAAACTTAAAACGCAATAATTTCACTTCGAATCAATGAAATATCATGAAATTCTCACAGGAAATCGATAAAGATAGCAGGCGGCGCCACTAGGGGGTGCTAGATTCAAAAAGTCCTGTTTACTTATGAACGCACTTTGTACATACAAGTCGGGAAAAAGTAGCAAAGTCTTGAAGAGCAAAGTAGCAAAGTGAAGAATGATTTGAACACTTGAGAATCACTCCACCTAGTTATATATAATATACAGTGGGCAAAAAATAGTAAAACCAAAAAACATTTGTCGAAATATTTTCTTGGTTGGTATGACTGTGGTGACATCTGTGGCAATTCTCACATCAAAACAAAAAGTAGTGTCAATAATTAAGTTCCATTAAATTTTGTGAGCGGAATCAAATTTCTGGTGCCAAAACGTTCAGAATGTTGGAAAAGGCTTTAAGGTAGTAGTCTGGTAACTTATGCCTATTTTCATGACTTCTTTGGAGGGTAGTTTTTTATAGGAAAATAAAAATGAATTATCTTGAACATTCCGAGTGTTTTATTTACATATAGTATATAAAATATAAAAAAACAAATTATTTGAAAGAATCTGATACTTTATTACTGTTATTATTGTCACTCGAAGTTGGAACCTCAAAAAAATGCACGTGGGTGGCCCGGGTTATTTTGGCTCTTAATGTTATCTGAAATCAAATATTCTTGATCTATAGACATGTCATTCTGGTCGGAACTACTGAAGTTTAATTTCAAGGGTAAATAACAAAATATCGGACTTTAAAACAAAAAGTCCTTTTATTTTAGCAATGAAAGGGTTGTAAAATAAAAAGTTAGGAGTCAAAAAAATTCTCGTTAGTGCCGACGAGAACTATAAATGTGTGGAACAGCCTGTTAAAATTTGAAGGCAATCGGTTTAGTAGAAAAAAAGTTATGACCCGGGCCGACCAGAAAAACAATGTTTTGAGAAAAACGCGTTTAAAGTTCAACAACCTTAAAGTTGGCCTCCGAGGAGCTCTAGGTATATTCTCAAGACATTGTACTTTCAAATTAAGCAAAAAAATTTCGATTTTTTGAACCCAAGTTACCAGACTACTACCTTAAGGACGCTCACAGAAGTTAGGGAAACAAAGCTTTCTGACTACCAGGATTCCATGGAACGTATTATAACTGACGATGAGTCTTGGATCTTAGCTTACAACGCGGAAGCAGACGATCAATCGGTCCAATATCTAGAAAAAAAGTCACGTTAGAGCAAGTCAAAAAAAGTTATGTGGACAGTTTTCTTCGATTATCGATGTGTGGAGCACTCCTTGTCTGTCAATAAGAAATATTATTTGAATGTTATGCGTCGTTTGAGCGAAGTTATTCGTAAAACGGGGCCGGAATTATAGGCCAACAACTCTTAGTTTTTGAACCACGGTAAAACATCATCACTTACTGCATTGGTACTTCGTTTTGTTTCGTTTCGTTTGAAGGCTATTCCGGAAATTTACAGTTTCGAGCATTTTAAGAAACTTTGGCATAAGTATATTGGGCCCAAGGCGGATCACCTCAAGGAAGGCGACATAAATTTTGAAGAATAAACTAATAAATTTTAAATTATGTACAAAGTATTGCTATTTTTTGCTCTTAGCAGTACATTCATAATGCGAGCCATTGTTAATTTAGAGATTGGAAATTTATGTTTCACCTGAAATATACAAAATAAGCATATTTTTCTTAATTTCAATCAGGTATGCAAATAAATGCTTTACGCATAATTAAATTTAATTTTACATAATAACAATTGTTTACTTTTGATTATTAAATAAAACTAAAATTTTCATTTTATCGCCTCATTAATTGCCGTTCGAAAATTTTACTTATTTTAACTGTTGAAGTTTCGGGCTTCATTAGTAAAAGTAGAACAGTAATTCGTAATTATTTTCATTTAAAGCATTTTAAAAACTTGTCGTAGCTAATTATTATGTAATTAAACAAGGCTAATTAAATTTTTAGCACAATGTGGGAATGTTGGTAGCCCAGTATCGAGATTTAAGCAAGAAATGTTTGCATAGGTAATTTAGATTAATTAACGAAACCTAACACTTATCAGTTTCATTTGTTGCCCTTATATTTAGTTACTGCTTCGTTACTCGAACGAAAATTATTTTCAAATTAAGTGTCCTCAATTTTCGTCACGGCGTATGCGTAACTTTTGAGATCAAAGCATACATTTTTTACGTTTAATTATAATATAACTGCTTTAAAGCTTGTAAGCTTTAATTTCAGACAGCTAAAATTTAATCAACGAGAATACACAACGTATTGCCAATAATGCCAGTTTGGCTGATCACTTTAGCTATCTTAACATCTCTTAAAAATATTGTTGTTATTATCTCATTTGCGTGTTAACGAACTCTGCGTTTATCTTCGAAATTGCAATCTCAAAGATGTGGAAATAAAATGCAGATTTACAAATTGTCTGCCATCAATGTCTAAGAAGATCCAAAATCTGTGCTAGTAACTGCGAAATGCAAGAAAAAGCCAGCAGCACATTTACACACAGTCATACTTGAAGATACCTTGTATATATGTATATCGAGTCAACTACCTACGAGACAGCGAAAAGATGATTACAAATATTTTTCTTAGCTAAATTGGTATTATCATTGGAAATTATCGTCTATTGACTCCGATTGCATTGAGATTATCAAGCGCCTAAGTAGACAAATCTGGTCAACAACAACAACAACGCACACACACATTCGCACTCGAGTGTTCGCAGCTGAAATACTCGGTTTGTCGCTATGTCAATAGAAGCATCTGTGGTATTAATCTGTCCACTAAACGTCAAACAATGAGAACCAATGTTATGACTGTGGGTGTGCGATTAATTACACACAAACAAACAGTTAAGCGGTGAGGTTGTGTAATTCTGATGAAGTGTTGGGGAATTTAATTAAGTGACAAACTACTCGGTGGCATCGGCGTACTTGAGAAAACCAAGCCGCAGCTTGAAATTGTAATTTTAGAATTTGCATGTGGACTTGGGCTTATTTCAGTATAGTAAATACAATTTCGACCGAACATACATTTTACATACTTACTCTATTATATGGTTCCATACCGATATAACTGTGAATATTTGTTTATGCTAAAATTATATAATTTATATTCCAAGAACTTTTGAACATTTGCCGCGCTTAAGTCTTTACTAGTTATTACAGTCATCAACAGGTGTCTGCAGTCATATGTTGTGATCATAAAAGAGAACTGAAGAGCGGTTTGGTAATATTTTGGGAATTCGGATATTTTAAATAACATACTCAAATAGGAAATGTTTAGAAATCTTTAAAGCTAGGTGGTGAGTTACCCGCCTGAAGAACTACTTCAGAACTATTCAAATACGGTAGAGAATCACTTGAAAGGAACATGCATCAGCTTCTTTCCTAGATATGGTCGAATGAAAGCTTGCCCAATAATTGGAACCTAAATGTGCTCGATCCGATCCCAAAAAGGGGGAACCTCCAATCTGCAGCGTATACCGTTAGATAAGCCTCCTCATCATCGCATATAGTCTTATCGAGCATAGTATGTGGAAGAAAACACTCCAGCTATGAAGGGTTTCGATTTAGTACCACCCGGTGGAAGCAGAGGAAGACCAAAACCTTCACTCCGTTGGGGGGATCAGGTGAAGAAAGACCTGGCTGCACTTGGTATCTCGAAATGGCGCTAAACAGCGAAAGGGAAGAAACGACTGGCGAGATGTTCTTAACTAGGCTATAACCTCGTTTAGTATACAATTTTTTATGGCAGTCAATAAATAATTAAAATATATCTTTAAAAAATGCTATACTAAACTCCTCAAGTACTAATTAGTAATAAATAAGCCAAGTTTTTTGGAATTTTATTATTACAACTAAATTTTAAATTTATTTTTCATTTATTAAAGCTTATCGAAATTGACTTTTTCATGCTTTAAACAATTCTGCACGGAATTTCCCATTTTTAAATTAATACTCTACAGTACAGTTACCTGCTGTTAATTTTTATATTTTAATATTTAATCATTTTTATACGACATTTTATATTTTAAATTAATTAAAACTTTTTAATTCATTTTTCGGTTTTCTCTTTCAGTTATAAATAACCCGTTATTATTCCGGATTTACTAACTAACCATCTGAACTTATTTGATTTCATATTTTTATTATTTTATAAATTTCATCCTTTTTCAAATAAACTAATATTATAACACATTTTAATTTTTCTGATATTTTTAGGCATATACATATATATGTATATATGTATATATATATATATATGTGTATATATGTATATTGTTCAAAAATTTATTTTATATAAATATTTCATACAAATTATGATCTCGTCTAAGCATATTTCATTAAATATATATGTCTCTTGTATTATATGTATATTACTCCCTTGCTATTTACTCCAAACAATCTTTTAAAAAGAGACGTAAAAAACACGATGTCAAGAAAACGGGAGCCAAGATTCTTATATATGTATATTGTTCAATTAAAAAATCCAAAAACAAATACACCACAAGAGAAATACAGAGCAATTTATATAAATCATTTTCATACAAATTATGATCTCGTCTAAGCATATATGTATGTCATTAAATATACTTCAATGTCACTACTTGGGTCACTTTTATTCCAAGTTTACAAATAAACCCCAAAAATGTCAAAAACATCCTTCAAATTGCTCAATATTTCATTCAAACTCACAAGAAGCCACTATCCTGCATCGAAATCAAAATTATTCTGAACTCAAGCACAACAATCGAGGCGAAAATATGTCGTTATGATAAATTTACATTTCTCATAAAATCAAAATTAATTTAGCCTCCTTACCACCGTCTACAATTAACGCACAAATCTCAACATATGCAAACTGAGATTCAATTCAAATCTAAAGCGCAATCTGGTACTCAATAATTTACAGCGCGGAACGCGGTACAACGCTGCGAATGAGTAACGTCGGACCGGGGAATTCAACTAGAAGTCTTCTTCTTATTCTAATACATACTAATAATATAATATTTGTCGCATGCAACGTTTTTCTGATCGAATGTTCTGCACACGTCGGGCAAGAGAATACAACTGAAGGCGAATAAACCAAACTGATGACGAATGCAGCCACACAAACGCTGCTCAGCCTACGACTGCTGCTGTCGCTGCCGCTGTTACTGTTACAGTCGCTGTTCATATCTCTGCCACTGTAGGTCGTTTGCAGCACGATGTCGAGTTACGCGGCGACGCAGACGTTGATGCGGGAATTAAATTTGGCAGAGAAGAACGCAATGCGGGAGCCGGCAACAAGCAGCTCGGCAGCAGCAAAAACATAAACAAACCTGCTTGTTGTTATTGCCATTTGTGTTATTACCATATTGTTAAAAAATGAGATTAAGCGCTCTTTTGCTACATTTCGCCGCTACCAAATAAACGTTGGCGGGAGCAGCTAAAAGAAACTCGTGAGAGCGCTGTGACGACCCAAACTGGCAACAAGTTCTCCGAGGGCGAATTCACTGCATGGTTGACTGTGTTTGCAGCTGCGTGACGAAGGTCATAGGTGTTAGAAGTTCAATTTCTCTTCTCTTTTCTTTTGTTTTTCTTACTTTTCGTTTCCATAACTTCATTGTTTGTTTTCTTGTAGGATTTAGTTATCCCTTGGGTGTATAACATGTTAGTTGTGTTATCAACGCCACCCCAAAAATCGTCACTTGTGATTTTGTCCCTCACCTATCATCTTTGGCAATAGACAGTATTGCTACGCGCAATGTTTGCCTTAAATGAACAACAAAGCGCTGCTTCCATTGGCTGCCAAATAGCTTGTAGGTAAGTTTCTCTTACAATCCTCATCACAATAACTTATACTTGGCAATAACGTAAAGAAATTTATGAATGTCACTACATCACGTTCCGCTACATCTGATGTCATAACAGCTTTATTGTTAATCCGCCATGTGCCGCCCGAAGGAGGGCTTATACGTCACACTTGTCGGTTTCTCGCGGTGTTTTTGCCACATTTACAACCAGAAGTAAAGAAGGTAAATGTTTATGATGCGTTCAATGTGCACCTTATTGTGGACACAGCCGTACATTTTTTAAAGTAGTTCCTTCTTCAGAGTTATGGACACTTAAACTGATTGTATAAAAAAATATTGGATGACAGTGACCGAACATAATCTAACCTATGAAGAGACTTAGCTATTTCAATTCTCTATTATTATTTTGAAATATTTAGCAAAAAGTAATCCTATTAAACAAATGTAAATATATTACTTTAAAATCAGTATGACCTCTCTAAACCCAAATATTTTGAATCTGACAGCGTATTCAGCGCTACGCTTCTCTTGGTATCAGCTTGTCACGTCACGTGCCATTACTCATCCGTAAATCTCATATTTTAGGCCAAAAGTATTATACGTGATGGAGCACTAAACAACCTTTAGCCTTTGCATGTTGTATTTATTGGAAGGTATAAGCGAAAGAACAGTTTTTTCCATAGTCATAAATTATGCAAATACATAATCTAAATACGAGGTGAGTTTTGTTGTATTTGCCTTTTGGTATTTTTTATGGAAAATTTTTTTACATTTCCTCAGAATGATTTTTAATTTTCACTTGATGTTTCTTTCGCGATTTGTCTACTGTCTATACCAGCTACGCTTTACTACGCAGCAGAAAAAGAAGAAATGTCGCTTCACTTGAAGTAGCCGTAAAGTTATTATAAACACTGACATTGACATTACCGTCGACCACATTAACGGAAGTTACTAAAAGCATTTTCTATTAAGTGTAATCAGGGCATGGACATTGAAAAATGTTTTCGACAATTTTATTGATTGCTTTCGCCTCATTTGAATTTTTTAATGGAAACGGAAATTAATGAGATTGAACATTCTACGAGATAGTCCTTGGTAACATGAATTACCACGAACAGTTGCGATAACGAAAGCCGTCAAGTAAGAATGAAGTGTTTTTTAAGTGATTAGGGAAGGAGGATTGGCTCTTAGATTCTTAAAATTAAATCAAACATATAAATCATAAGTGGTGGATCAAGTTTATTTAATTTTTCATCAATATTTATTTTGTCGTTTTCAAAGTAATCCCCAGCAGATGAACGATTTTTCCAGACCACAAAACACTTTTCATAAGCACTTATTGGGATGGCCTTCAGCTCCTTCAGCGAATTTTGTTGTATCTCTTCGATCGACTGAAAACTGATTCCACGGAGAGGCAATTTTAGTTTGGGGAATAAGAAAAAGTCACACGGAGCCAAATCTGGTGAATACGGCGGTTGATCGATGGTATTCATTGCGTTTTTGGCTTTACATTCGGTCATCGTGTAAAATTTACGTAATTTTCTTTCACAATTCCGGCTGTTTTCGATGGATGATCTCACACAAACGCTTCAATTCGGCCAAATAGAAATCCTTATTGACTGTTTGTCCCTCCGGAACAAATTCATGATACACCAAATCACGAATTTCGAAAAAACCAATGAGCATACCCGCAATTTTTGAGCGGCTTTGGTGTGGTATTTTTGGTTTCGGCTCGTTTTTTCCCTCCCTTACGTTGATTGCGGACTTGTTTGCATGTCAAACTCATAAACCCATATCTCATCGGCAGTTATAATGCTCTCGATAATGTGAGATCCGAATTCGCACGTTTAAGCATGTCCAAAGAGATCCGTTTACGGTACTCTTTTTGAAAAAAATTCAGCTTTATCGGGACGAGTCGAGCAAGAACGTTTTTCATTCGAACGGAGTCGCGAAATTGCAAAAATATGAATCTTTGCAATAATAAAAAATTTCAATTTAAATGAAAAAAAAATTGAAAATAGGCTGCTTTTTGCTCCAGGAAGCCCATGAAATATCTTAAATATCTCTTCAAGCCGGAACATAATTTCTTCTTCTATATGTTATTCAGAGGAAGTATCGCGCATGAATGGCTAGCAAACTTTCCAGCGTCTAGCAACAATTTAACATGATTTATGAGTTGTCACAATTGAAAATATGCTGCAGATATAGAAATTTCCTTAAAAGACTTACTTGCCCTGAAATGGCAAGCTCTCGCAATAGTTTCCAAGCAAGCTAGTGCTATAAAACAAAAAATAACTATGAAGTCTAGACATTTCTCAGTTATAGAAGAATGTAGTTTTATATTGATCTCCCTTGGCTGTTACTTTACTTTGCAGAAAGAGTAGCGTTCGTCACATTTAAATGTTTGTTTAAATCAACATTTGACTTTGGCTCCTGCACTTGTACATAGAATTACAGTGACTTTGAATTTGTTTTTCCCAATTGTGGAGTTGTTTCGCCATTTTTGGTCGGTCAGTAAGATGACGCATAGAGAAAGGAAAAATGTGATAATGAGTAAATTTGAATGTGTGTATGTAAGCGCCAAAGAATTACATGGGTTGAACGAAAATATTGTTTTTATACTATGTTTACTTCTATCACTTTACATAATGGCATTTGATAATTTCAGCTTACCCTCTTCTACTATAATTTCCTATTGATTAAAGGGTCTGCGCAACACCTTCCATAACAGCGGCTGTTTGTAGAGAAATGACAGTGGGAAGGAAAATAGACAAGAAAATGGCGACAAGAAAATTTTGTAAAACGAAAATTTTGAAAGAAAAGAAGCAAAGCCTAAAAATAAACATTAAAATAGATAATGACAACCAAAGTTACGAATGGGTGAAAAATTGCCTATTTAATTTTATTAAAGTGAGTGTGTAAATTTGCGCCTTCGTTGGTATCTCACTTTACGTTACGAAGCGCTGTTTCTATGCCGTTAGCGTAAGGAAACTGTAGCTTGCGTAAAAGTGAAGAAATTTTTTAAGTTTACTTAATTTTAAATTATTTTTCCTTTTTTTATTTTGTCTCATTAACTCATAGCAAACGGAAATTTCTGGAAACTTAATTGCTAAATTAAGAAGCACATCGAAAACGTTGAATTAACTGATTGATGGCATATAAATATACAAGTAGTGTCATCTGTTTTGCACATGTGTAGCTATTTAGTTATTGAAATGTACATACATATTTTTGCACTATTCATCCTTGGGGAAAGCTATACTACTAAGAGCAAAAAATAGTAAGACTTATAATTTTAAAATTCTTAATATATTTTTCTATATAAAATTTTCCAGTACACTTGTCCTAACGTTTTTTCCGAACCTCGAAACAGTTGTTAAAGTCAAAATCCGAAGTAGCCTCCAATGCGCATAGCGATTCACATTTAATGTCTTTAATTGACTCAAAACGGGTTCCCCGGTTGGTTTTGCTGAATAGCCAGAAGTCACAAGGAGCTAAATCAGGAGAATATGGTGGTTGTGGCTCGATATTGATTGAAAATTTAGCGAAAAACTCACGAATACTCAATATAGTGTGGGAGAGTGCATTATCGTTGTACATATGAAGGAGTTGTCGGCCCATAAATCTGGCCTTTTTTTCGAATGCTTGACGCAAATAATATTCCTTGTTAACGAGTTGACCGGTTGGAAGGAATACGGTGTGCACCACACCTCGATAATCGTAGAACACTGTCGACATAACCTCGAATTTTGACCCGCTTTGACGTGGCTTTTTCGGCTTCAGCTCACCTATAACACGATATTCGACCGATTATCATTTGCTTCCGGGTCGTAAGCATTGATCCAAGACTCATTACTACTTAGTAATAATAAGTTTCGTGACCCCCTTATAGTCGGAAAGCATTATTTCACAAACGTTAACGCGATGTTTTTTTTTTTTTTTGGAAAAAATTTAGTGATTTTTGAACTTTCTCTTTTGTATGCCCAAATAAGCTTTCAAAATTTTTTTTTTCACTCATCCTTCTGGATTCCAACGATGCCAGTAAAATCGTCGATTCTCAAGAACCAATTCCTTTACCTTATTGACATGTTGGACGTTGTTGGTGGATATTGATCTTTTTGAAAATCTTGGTCTGAAATATTCGAAATGCAATGCAGTTGTTTAGTTGATTCCTGTTGACTTAGTATATTATATATGAAAGAACATTTCCATAAATTTATTCTAAATGGCACAGCACAACAAGAAAACTCGGTCTATGAGAGGCAGATCAATAAAAAGTCTCTGAACGCTGAGAACCAGTTCAGAAAAGTTTAGCAAAATCATTGAAAATAATCAAGTTCTGCAAAGTGGTCCTCTTGTTTCACTTCTTCAATAATAAATCAACTGCAAGAGTATCAAAGTGGCACACGCATTTTACCTCTTCTTGATATTTTCGACTTTAAGCCACGTTTATGCCACGCTCCACAGCGTTAAATGATATTGCTCCCACTGTGTGGGCTTGAATGTTTATACGAGTGGACTCATATGTATGTGCACTGACGTAGTGGCAATTGAATAGAAATTCTTTGAATGTCGCAGTGAACATCACAGAGTCCAATTGTCACAGTCCTGAGTCTGTAAGATTTCAGCGTCATGGCGAGTTGATCATGGAAAGACTTGGGCAACCAAGTTTGGCTAATGCTTGTTTTTTTTCCAACCGTTCAGTCTGACGCCTCGGTTGCTGCTCAATTATCAAAAACCTCCATAGCAATAGCAAATCACTACAGCGTGTTCAAATGGCATGAAAATAGAAGAAGGTATGCAAAAATCGTGGAGTAAAATTTTTGGGAAAAATCTTATCAAATTGCTCTTCAACTGCAAATCCTATGTTCTGGATGAATTCTCTCGTCTTCAGCTTAAATTTTGTTGCAATAAATCTAGAAATCTTTCAATGTTTATTTTAGGGTTATAAGCACCTTGAGCCACTAGGGAGGTATTAAGGTCATTTAAAAAATCACCTACTATGTATCGAGGATGACGGGTCGTATAAGTAATTTTTCACTCACTTTACAAGCTTTTTATTTTAGTAGCTACATTTGACAGTTATATCAATTAATATTAATAAAATGAACAAATATAAGATATTGCTAATATCGTAATTCTAACTTGACGCCCTCCTGTTCATTTTGGGAAATGGTACCTGTAAAATTTTAATTTCAAGAAATTTTTGCAAGCTACTTTATGGCATTCTTGGCATACTTCAATATCAGGGTATGTTTGTTTTTCAGGCCTAAATCGAAATGCATTAAGTTTTTGTGTTAGTCTATGAGTGAATTCATAGAAGTAAGCAAACTTCAGCTATATTTATATTCACACACACATAAATAACATGCCAGTAGGAGGTCTTGTCAGTTGGCGCTGTCAGCCGTGGCTTACTTTCAACGCAATTATTCACAAGCTTAGTTTGACTAATTAAACCCCCATATACGAGGAGGCCAAAATTCTGAATTCTGCCGCTACAACAACAACAACAGGAGGCCAACGAACTCATTTAAGTGAAGTCAGTTGAGCTGCAGACAAGTCAGTTTCATCGACAAATAAACTTGTTTACCCATGAAACTTAGACATGCATGAGAATATGTATATCTACATATAAGTGTGTGTGTGTATTTAGTTTTGTGTATATGTATTAGTGAAGGGAAATTTAACATGCTTAGAACTCACCACTAAGTGATTAACTTTAAATATTCTTAAGCTGCTAATTTTGTCTTAGTCTAGACTAGAGTAGAATTGATAACAGTGATGATGATCTTAGTGATTAAAACTTCAGAATTAAATATTTGCTTTCACTTTGCTCTTACTGTTCTACTTTAGTTCTTGAGTTTATGTCTTGAATACAATGTGTGCATATGGACCTTACAAATTATGTAAAAAATTTATATACGAAAATTTAGTCATAAAACTGTACTACTCACAAAGACAAGTCTCCAAGTTGCAATAAGAAGTAAATAACAGCGAAATTTAAGTTTCAAGATGCAAGTTGCTTAGCGTCCTCTCTCCGAACAAGATTTTGTTAGAATAAGAAATGTTCGCAAGAGAAAGAGAAAGAGATACAGCGAAGGGTCTTAAAATCTTTAGTCCACTAATATGCTTTCTCTTTATACATCGATCCGATCAACACCTGATACTAAGGCTTCGACTTCGGAAAAATTTATCAAAACTATTTATCAAGAAAACCAGACAATTTCATTGAGCAACGCGATAAGGGGTCGGTGACTCTTTCGTTTACCTTTATTCATGTCATCAACCTATATTTACACTTAGCCATGTCAACAACCATTTTTTACATTGCGCTAAATCAAGAACCTTCTTTTTCATTATGAGGTCAATAACCCTTTTGTTTAAATTTTATCGAAGGCAATGACCCTTTCTTGATATTTTAAAAGTCTACAACCGTTGCTTACATTTCTCCAAGTCAAAATCCTTTTTTATATGTCTATGGAGTTAATTGGCTCTTTTGTTTATATTTGATGGGGTCAATGACCCTTTTGTTAACATTTTGGGAGGTCAGTGCCCTTTTTGTGTATATTTATCCAAGTCCACAACCATCTACATCTAACCAAGTGAACAACCTTTTTACCACTTGGAGCAAATTGACTCTTTTGTTATCATTTTATGGTGTCAGTGACCCCTTTGTTTACTTTTTGCGAAGTCAATGGCCCCATTTTGTTTATATTTTACCGAGGTCAGTGACCCTTTTGTATACATTTTATGAGGTCAATGACCTTTTTGTTTACATTGAGCCAATTCCAAAACCGTTGTTTACACTTCGCCAAGTCAACAACCTTTTTTTCCCAGAAGGAAGCGTCGGAGACCCTATAAACTATATATATAAATCAGTATGTTGAGCTGAGTCGATTTAGTCTGTCAGTTCGTCCGTCTGTCTGTATATACGAACTAGTCCCTCAGTTTTTGAGATATCGTTTTGAAAATTTTCAAACATCATTTTCTCTTCAAAAAGCTGCTCATTTGTCGGAACTCACGATATCGGACCACCATAACATATAGCTGCCATACAAACTGAACGGTCGGAATCAAGTTCTTGCATCGAAAACTTTTACATTTGACAATGTATCTTCAAAAAAGTTGGCACAGGTTATTTTCTAAGATAATAATGTAATTTCCGAAGAAATTGTTCAGATCGGCTCACTATAGCATATAACTGCAATACAAAATGAATGATCGAAATCAAATGCTTCTATGGAAAACTTTCGCATTTGACATGGTATCTTCACGAAATTTGTTATGAGTTATTGTTTATAGAAATAATGTAATATACGAAGAAATTGTTCAGATTGACTTACTATAGCATATAGCTGCCATACAAACTGAACGATCGGTATCAAGGGCTTGTATGGAAAACTTTCGCATTTGACGTGGTATCTTCACGAAATTTGACATGGATTACTGCTTAAGGTAATAACATAATCTCCGAAAAAATTGTTCAGATCGGATTACTATAGCATATATCTTCCATGCAAACTGGACACATAGTTACTAAAAGAAATGCACCTGTGAAGGGTATATTAGCTTCGGTGTAACCGAAGTTAACGTTTTTTCTTGTTTACATTTTGACGAGGTCAATGAACAAAACTGATATACTCCGTACAAAACTGTTACACTATGTAGCAACATGTTGCAAAGGTATTATGAAACATTATCTGCTTTAGCAACATTTATATGTATTTATATATTTATTTTGCTCGTGCTCCTGGCGGCGAAAACCATTAAATCTGCTGTAATTATTTTACTTCCGGTTCGTGTAGCTTTAAGAACTTAAACTTTAGCTCGTAACCGTTAGATGTCGCTGCGCGCAGAATGCGAAGAGAAGAAAAAAGAAGGAAGATTAATTATAAGGACACATCGAAACAGCCCAACTTCGAAAATGAAATTACACCACGTCAAAAAGGAGCAGAATTTCCCGCTTTTTTGAGAGCTCAAAAAACTACACCACTCTATAAAGGAAGAAAGCGACTTTGACTCCCGATATGTATGCAGATGTCCTTTGGCATGAGCATTAAGTAAAATTAGGACAGCCAAAAGGAAAGGATTTGACTTACGGAAGAAAATGTAAATAATGCTGTAAATAATAATGAAAATAAATGAAAATAACATTTAATAAAAAAGATTTAAAAAAATACATGTTCGCTGATGTTCGCTTCAGAAAAGAAAAGTGGCGACGTGGCTCATTACATTAACATTTTTTCATTAAATTATAAAATTTTGATAAAATATTCATTCATATGAAATTATTTTGTGCTTCTAATGCCTTTGATGGCTGCGATAGACAATCCTCATAGCTGGACATCGTCTTCACGTTTTTTCACGATTTTGTGAAGCCAAATTAGATTATTAGAATTACATCGCATTGAGTATACAATTTGCAATATTATGTAAATATACTTGTAAGCTGGGACGTAGAATTTTTATGCTCACTCAATCGGAAATATTACAAATTTAGACACTAACTTAATATGCGCTGTTAAACCACTAACACATACAAGCCACAGGCGTCAGTGTAATTGAGCTACACTTATGGAAATTGTATAAAATGTATAAATAAAGCCATGAACTGATGTATTTAAGTGTGTGTCAGTGAAATTATTTCCAGGAAAACCCGCAACGACCAGTTGCAAGTCTCATATTCGACTGGCATTTTCGCGCCACCACACTTCACCGCAGCGATAATTCAATTTTAGACATTGCCCACGCAGATTTCTGGCTGTGAGCTCAATTGGCCGGCCAGCTGCTGGAAAATATGTGCGAAATTTTGCACTGCGGTTTTAAATTTCACGCCAAACAACTGGTGGAAAACTGATTTTTGCAAGCGTGGATGTGTTGAAGTGGTTGTGCGCGAGTGGAGCGGTTCGTGCAATGTCGCCCGCACTTGAAAACCAAACGAGAGTCAAGTGAAAGCGTTTACATACATATGTATGTATGTGTTAAATTTATGTGAGCGTACAAGTGTGCAAGCCACATGTGAGTCACCAGTTTTAGCTGTGTGCCAATGTCATTCGACGCTGTGGTTAGCATCGCTCTTTCCCAGCAGCAGTGTGTCGCGTTCTGAAAGAGAAAAATATTCTTCATAAAAGGTTTGATGGCTTAGTGTGATCTAATTCGTGAGTTAAAGCAATTTTTTATTATGAAATAAAAAGCGTTTCTAAAAAAAACACAAATGAACTTCTCTGAAGACTTATCCAACCTTCTTCGTATAGAATATATAAATATTTCCCGAAAGTTTGTTCGCTCAATTTTTATTGGATGTTTAAATATTTAATGCATTGCTATTTGGCAGTTGCCGAGGCTTAATACTCGAATGTTGCGTATACGCAATGCTACCTCAACACATTGTAATGTCAGAGACCGTAAAATACACTGTTATAAGTTCTATAGTAATGCTCTGAAAAAGGGGGGTCTCTCATCCGAGACAGTTGAAAATCTTTCATTGGGGGGGGCTTTTTACGTGGCGGGTCCCAAACCCAGCACACAACCCTATGTAGGGGATGTTTCGCCTTCTCACTTTAGCTCGCCTTCGAACGGATGTTCTTAGGCTACCCAGAGGATACTTGGTCAAAGATCGGAAGTTGTGAGCTGCTTAAGCCATGTGTAAAAGAATCGTTTCTGGCCACTCCCAAGTGAATGGCGATCAGAGAACTTTCCTCACTTGCGTGAACTTCTACACATGACTCCATCCTCCTTCTTCTTCGGACTGAGTAGGCAATTGAAAAGTAAAGTCCTCTCTCGACGAACAAAAGCCAAACTCTATAAGTCGCTCATAATTCCCGTCCTGCTATATGGTGCAGAGGCGATGAAAGCAACCGATGAGTCGACCTTACGAGTTTTCGAGAGAAGAGTTCTGCGAAAGATTTATGGTCCTTTGCGCATTGGCCACGGCGAATATCGCATTCGATGGAATGATGAGCTGTACGAGATATACGACGACATTCATAGTTCAGCGAATTAAAAGACAGCGGCTACGCTGGGTAGGTCAGGTTGTCCGGCTGGACGAAAACACTCCAGCTCTGAAAGTATTCGACGGAGTACCCGCCGGAGGAAGCAGATGAAGAAGAAGACCTCCACTCCGTTGGAAGGACCAAGTGGAGAAGAACCTGGCTTCACTTGGAATATCCAATTGGCGCCTCGTAGCGAAAAAAAGAAATGACTGGCGCGCTGTTGTTAACTCGGCTATAATCGCGTAAGCGGTGTCCACGCCAATTAAGAAGAAGAATGCTCTGAAAATGTATTATAGGCCGATTTTTTATTATATTTTATTTATGCTAAATAACTTATGAACCCTAAAAAATTTCGCCTTAAAAATCGCTGACTCGAAACCGCTTTTGGACCTAAAGTTGTTCAGAATTATCAGTAGAAGATTTCACGCATACGCGATTTTTTCGTTCTTTTGGCGCCCTTTAAATCGACCCGCCCTAATGTATATACATAAATACAACGCTGGTACTTGCATATAAATAGGTATGTAGATATATAATTATATATGTACATATATGTGTCATTCCCGCAATCTTCTAACTTCAGCTGAAATAAAACAATAAACTCAAGTAGCTGCCGGTCTCAACATCTTTACTTCTGTTTCTTCTTACGCTTTTCGTCTCCACCGTGTCATTACCGTTTCACCATTTAGTATGCGTGGCGGCAAGTCGACGCGGCGTTGTCATGTTTAATGCGGCATTAAATTAAAAATTGAAAATTACTGCTGCATTGCAGTTGCTGCGAGACCCAGCAATGGAAGTTGGTCATGATTGCATGGTGCAGAAGAATTCTCTTTTGGTTTCAACTTCCTGACAGTTAACGGCTTAAATTCGCCAATTACTGACGCAGTACGGCTTTTTTCTCATTTCTCTTTTCTTCAGGAACTTTTATTCTTATTTTTCTCTTCTTCAGGAAAATTCTTCAGTCGCACATGAAAGATCACACATCACTTCTTGATTATACCAAAATAAAATTTAAGGCCCGTGAAGTATGGTTCGTTAAATCGGGAGACCTGTAAAAAGAGGATCGACACACTTGGTATCCCTGCAAAACTAATAAGGATGTGTAAATTGACGTTGGGCAATACCACAAGCGACCCCTCCGAGCCGTTCGATACCAAACGACATTTCAGACAAGACGACTCCCTATATACGACTTCATAAATCTTTTCTAAATAGAGAAGGTACAATCTTCTACATCATTCGCACAATCTCGCCGTTAGTTCTGCTTACCCAAAGTTGGACCAAGAAACGAAGCAAATGGGTCTGTTAGTCAACGAGGCCAAGATGGAATATCGTCTGTCATCAAACAAGCAGTCGTCGCACTGGTGACTTGACTCCCACGTCACTGTTGACAGTCATAACTACGAAGTCGTACATAGTTTCGTCTATCTTGGAACCCACAACAACGTCAGCCACGAAATCCAACGCAGAATAGCTCTTGCCAATAGGTGCTACTTCGTACTGAGTAGGGAATTGAGAAGAACAACCGTCTCTCGACGAACAAATACCAAATTCTACAAGTCACTCATCATCTTCGTCCTGCTATATGATACAGAGGCACGGACGATGACAACATTTGATGAGTCGACGTTACGAGTTTTCGAAAGAAAGTTTCTGCGGACGATTTATGGTCCTTCGCGCATTGACAACAGCGAATACCGCAGTCGCTGGAACGATAAGCTGTAGCTGTTCAGCGAATTAAGAGACATCGGCTTCGCTGGCTAGGTCATGTCGTCTGAATGGATGAAAACCCTCCAGCTTTGAGAGTATTCGACGCAGTACCCGCCAGGGGAAGCAGATGAAGAGGAAGACCTCTACTCTGTTGGAAGGACCAGGTGGAGACGGACCTGCCTACGCTTAGAACCTGCAATTGGCGCCAAACAGCGAAAAGGAAATACGACTAGCGTGCTGTTGTAAAATTAAATTTCTTCTTAATTTTTATAATTTTAACCGAAACGAGAACCCTTCAGAGCCTAACATGCACAAAACTCTTCATACACATTTACAAATGCAAAAACAATACGTTTCTGCATGACTGAACATGTGAGCAGTAATTATTAGCCCAAGGTCACAGGGCTGCTGCATTGCGCTGCATTGTTATTGTACGAGCAAAGGAAAACGAGAAACCGCATAATTTCTCAACACTGCAGCAAACGCAATGCAACAACAACAATATCAAGAAAAGCAATTTCAAGTTGCCGAACGCACAAGCAAATGAGAATCGCCACTATGCACTCGTTTACTTCCGTTAACAATAAAGCCTGCGCTGCCGAATGTACTCGTATGTCGGTTGAGTGAAGAACGAATTTTAACTGTAATTGCGCGATTAGCACGCAGCAAGCGGAGCAGCGAACGCACTCATGTGTCCGCCCACGCAGAGGCAAAACAAAAATATTTCCAGCAGAGCATCAAACCTTATGGGAATGGGAACAAGCTCATCTATACAAGGTATAAACACATGTACATACTATGTCTTTGAATACTCGTAGTACATGAGCCCGCCCGCTCACAAACACACTGGCGCCCCACACGCATTGTCAGCCAAAACCACAAATTGTCAGAGCTTTCACACAACGAGACGGGGGTTCGCAGCGTGACCGAAGCTTAACGCACCGCAGCCCTTGTGGGTGTATAAGAAGGATGTGTGCAGGCGGAGGACATTCTTGAGAGGTCCAAATTGCAAGCGGTGCTATGAAAAGTAGGTTACAAGCAACGCAGCATTCCGCCCAGAGATCCGACGCGCTTAACGCATTTGATGTAAAAGTTGAATTTTTCATTCGAGAAATATTGACCGCTTGCTAAGATAATGCAAATGATGCGAGATGAGACGGTCGTTACTGTATTTTTACCGCCTGTTGTTGTGGGTTTGTGCTTAATGTAAACAAAAGTCACGTGCTGACTTTATGAGTGCAGAAGGATTGTGCGCAAGCGCGGATAAATGTGTGACTGAGAGTAATGACAAAGAGAGAAAGTTGTATGCCGGCGTAAGAGCTTGAAGGATTCAATGAGAGCGCAGTCTAATTGAGAGAAAGTATTTAAGTCAAAAATATACTTCAAATAAGCTCTTTAGTAAAACAAATTTTAAAAGTGGAGTATTTGTGCTCTTATCTACCTGAGATGCGCTCTATTTAAACCTCTTTAAATGTAGTATGTAAGCCAGGAGTACATCGAATAGCTTAGATAAAGTTTATTTACGCTCTTTAAGTACGTCTAAAAATATGTCAGTGTCTTGTTGCCTGCCTTCATCGGACAGCCACGGAATCACCACATCTTCAATTCCATATTTTATAATCCCGTTAAATTGCGGCATTTACATATGATAAACACTGAATAAACGATTGCTCTGATTACCGAAACTGTCACACATAACTGTACGTTCCATTCCTGCGGCAACCGTTTCTACGACCCTTGAACAACTTCGTTCAATATCTATGAAGTAGATTGATATCTTATTTATCCAAAGTAGACGATGACATACCAAAGTCCCAGCATGGCACTAATAACCTCTTGTGTATGTATGTCTGCATGTCTCGCAAAACCCATTCACTTAACACACTTTCGTTCCGGTTACATAGACCTGACTGTCAAAGGAACGCGGTCCGACCTCGTTGTTGTTGTTATAGCGACGGAATTATGCCGACAAGAAAGTCCTTGGCCGGATAAAAATCCGAGTCCGCTCCGGTTACGTAGACCCGACTATCGTGGCAACAGGGTCCAACCCCGAAACATCCTGTTCTTTTAGACTTACCACTAAGTGACTTCGATGATAGTTAATTTTACATTTTCACCCTAACAGGCCCTACATTATCGCTACAACAACCGCAGTGTGATCTACGTCACCGGGCCTAGATTCGGTGTAACCACCAAAATAACAATAAAGAAACTAATTGTTAGTCATACAACAACAAGTATGTATTGAACACTCAAATTTAATGCAAATCATTTTGACTTCAAATATGTCAAACATATAAATATATTTTTATTAATTCACATGGAAATTGGCTAATGAGCCCGAGAAGTTTACACTAAACAATATATAAAACTAAGAAAACCAGTATAAGTAAATGGAAAAAAAATATATACTTGTTTGATGCTTCAATGTTCCATGTTCTGGCGATGCGCCATTTGCAGTTCAAAGCGACGATTTGAACGCACGCCTCTTATAAGTTGGCCGAATTTCTTTTCCGCCGTGCCAGGAGTGGTGCGCGAGTTGGCAGCGCGTCCCTTAAACATATCCATGTGACGTTGACGGCGCGAAGCCATTTTCTCATCAACTGACATTGTTGGAGCGAATTTTGTGTTTGCGTTCATGGCATTTGGTTTCGTCACCGCGGCAGTGGTAATTTGCACGGCGGCCGCGTTTGCCGATTTTGCATTGTTGGCATGCGTTTCAAGTGCCGTTGATAGGTTGAAAGCGGGTCGCGCCGCCTGTCGTGGCTGTGTCGGTTTCAGCGCATTCTTGGCAGGCGTCATTTGCTTATTTTTGTTGTTGACAACAGTTATAGTGTGCGGCTTAATGATACCCAAGCGTGGATTTGGTAGTTTTACTTCACGGTTTTCTTTGTGTGTTGTTTCAGCTGCAACCAATGGTTTGCAAACACCAATACGTGGCAAAGGCAACTTAGAATCGTGAAGTTCTTTGTGTGATGTGTCAAATGTTTTATGCATAGATGTGTTATTAATTCCTGAAAATGTTGAATTCACGGCTGTGTGTAAGTTAATACGCTTCACTGCTTTAGATTTATCCGGATTCGTAGCCGTGGTAGTGGCTTGGTGAGTTTTTATTGGTTTTTGTGCACTAGCTAATGAAAAGAGCCGCCATTTTATATAAATATTTCATAATTCATTCATTACAAGTTTTGGACAACTTACCAATACGATCCTTTGAGGCCGAATTCGTAAGTATTTTAGCGCGTTCTGCCTTACGATTCACGTGATCGACTAAATTTTCCATTTTCTCGAAATTTTTCTGATGAATAGCTGCGAAATTTGGTAATTTTGTACGTGTTGGTTTGACCTTTTGTGGCGTCACCCCCATTTTACTCGGAGTTTGTGCTAGAAAATATGTAAAATATGTTTTTATTTGCAAAGCTACAAAAATTATTTTACTTCGAAATAATAACTTACTTCGATATTTTGACTTATTTATCATTGCCTCATCAAAGGACATAGAACGTTTACGGCGTTGGGTTATAACTGAAAGTTATTAAAATATTTTGTATTGTAACTGGCGCTGCAATGTATATTATTACTTACAAGTTTCAGTAGTTGCCGTTTTTAAGTCGGTATTTTTCTTTACACTCTGGATCATACGTACGTCCACATCTTCCAAAATAACAGTCTGATTAGCAGGGCTGTAAAATGTAACATTTTTGCGTTTACTATCGGCTTCAGCGGCTCCAATGCATACAGAAAATGAACGCTTCCTAATGCTACGCAAAACAATTTCTTTCGGTTCCATTCTGGAAATTTCTACAGTAATAGGTGGTTCATCAGCCGTCCACTTTTCGTTGCCGTCATCTTCCGTGCTTGAAACATCAGCAATTTTCTTGTAGGGTGTAGGCATACGTTTTGCAGTCTTTGAGTATCTTTTCGGTGTACAACCATCATTCTGAGGAATGGTTACATTTAATTTCTGGTCTACTCCCTCATCGGTGGTCAGAATAATGCGAGGTGTTTTACGTGGTGGCGACGTTGAACTTTCATCATCCGAAAGTTGTAACGGCTGCATTTCTTCCTCTTCATCCTCTGCTACATCCGTATTTATCATAATGCAATCGCTAGCATTGGAATTATCATCATTGTATGTAAGAAATTGGATATCTGTGTCGGCGCTTTCTGCAATTTTAGATATTTTGCACTCCTTTTCTCCAGGCAGTTGTATATCTTCATTTAAAGCGTTTTCTTCAGTTAATGGATTAAGTCCCAAATCGGAAATATCCAAGTTATTACTTTTCAAGTAAGTTCCAAAGTTATCTGGATTTTTTTCTTCTCTAACTTCTATTACACACCCTTTTAATTTTTTTTGGAAAATACTTTCTTTCGGAACGATACTTTCTTTCCCGTTCTCTTCATTACTGTTATTTTTTTCATTGTCGTTAACTTTTATATTAATTACGACCTCCTCATCATGATGTTCTTCCTCATCACATTCTTTTTTGTTTGAAACATCTTCAGCTTCAGATTTGATAATATCAATATTGCTAATGTATTTTTCTTCCTTATTTTTTATTGCTTCTTTTTCATTTTTTTCCATATTGGTAACGTCTTTTTCTTCCTTATTTGTAATTGCTTCCTTTTCAGTTTCTTCAATATTACCGATTTTTGTCCAATCGCTTTCTCCATCATTACTGACAAATTCCTCCTGAATGTCTGCTTTATTAATATTTTCGTCCTTTGATTGAATCAACTCATCATTTTGTAAATTTTCTGCTTTAACTGATTCCGTGTGATCTTCATTTTCATTTGGATTCATTAACTTGGGTTTATTTTTATCTCCCACAGTTTTACGGCTCTTTCGACTTCGCTTCTGTGACACACGACCCACCTTCGCGGGTGTCCATCTCGGTTGTGGCTCTTCCGTATTAGTCTCCTCCCCTTCCATATCGTTTTCAACTTCTTCTACCACCTTTGATGTCGATCTCAGTTGACGTTTACAAGTCACAATGTCTTCATATTCTTGTACGGGTTTAACGCTTTTGCGTGTACTACGTCTAGGAGTATGCGCATTAGATTTTACATCGCCGAGCGATACAATTTGTTCAGTATGTTTGTTTGACCTTGGTGTTACCGGAACTTCATTTTCCTTTGCAATATCCATTTCCATGTCGCTATCGTCTTCTTGCGACATTATCAGCTCTACCTCCTTCTCCAAATCTTCGGGACGGTTGCGACGTGAGGATCTTCGATATTGGGGCTTGGATGAGCCCGCGGCTTTGGATTCCTGTAACGCTGCAATTATGAAAGCATTTAAACGAATTATGGAGCTTATTATTTTTCATAGCACTTACAGACACTCATTTTATTTTATATTCTGTAGAAAATACGTTGAAATACACAAAAATTACAAACTTATTTAGATTCTTCTTTTCAAGCTGAAATTGAATACAGTTTGCTACCGATTGTTTTCAAATTTGCTGAATTCATTTTCATTCGGAATTCAGCAGCCACCAATTAGAAACACAAGAAGCTGCCAACTCTATGGCAGGGATGAAAAATAAGGCAATATTACGATTCTTTCGGCGGTATTTGTCATGACATGTAAAGAAAAACAAAATAAGAGTGAATTGTTTATAAAATTGTGGAACTTTAAAGTGATATATCTCGAAAACTATGAGTCTGAGGACGGTATATGAGTATACATTTTTTAATCCTGAGGACCTCCTCTATCCATTCGTACCATCAAATCGCGGCGCCGAAAGAATCGTAAACGTGCCAAAAATAATGAATTCTTAGTGAACATAAAAGGCTTAGAAATTTAAAGATGCCAAAAACACTTTTCCAGAATGTGTGGAAAAGCTAAATACTCTCAAGTGTATGCAGTCAAGAAATAGGTTTGATTATTTAATATGTATGGACTTTAGAAATATATATTTCAAACGATTAGCAATAGGTATCTACTTTGCCTCTGTTAAAAATTTCGAGTCAACAAATTTTGCAGACAAATAGTTTTATATATAAATACGAGTATAAATATTTTTATAGTGCTCATAATGGTCATATATAAAATCTTAGTCATAAAAAAAGTATAAAATGAATAACAAAAGAAACGGTGAAGTTCAAAGGTTTTTATTACGTTGATCGAATCCTCTTTGGTTAGGTAAGTTCTAAATATAATCAATATAGCATACTAATAGGAATTTGCCCTTATATGAAAAAAATTTTATTATGTTGTCTTGGCAACCCTAGTGTGCTTTTGCGCTGAATTCATTCCACGACGATTTTCATTTCAATAGGATGCCACTTAATTTAAGCATGCTTTATGTTGAACAAGTATTTTAGCATTGTGTAGTCTGGTAACTCTACAAGTGGTTTAGAAATTAGAACGGCCCAAAAATTGCACTAGTGGTTTTTGGGCAGAGAAATTTAATTTTCATTAATGGAATTACGTGCAAATAATGTGAGAAATATGAATTGGTGTTCTTAATTGGTAATTAAATGAAAATATTAAAGTTTTCGTTAGTTAAATTAAAGTGATGAATGTGTGTTAGTTATAATTAAAACTACATGGAGCATTCTGCAAAGACCTTGAACATAAAGTAAACAAATCTCAGCATAGATAAGAGCACAAAGCTATTTTCTAATTAAATAGCTACATTAGGTCACTTCTTTAAGGAATACATAAATTTCAAATATGTGAAAAATGAGTAAATCGTGTGCATATTTTTCGCGAGAAATTTAATTTCGTACTAGTAGCTAAAGATATCAGATAATTAGAACGATAAGCATCTTACGTGCGTGATTAGTCATAACTTGTAATTATTTTAATTTTTTTAGCAAACTTTACAATATTCGTAATCTCCATCAACTTTGCGGCGTGTTGCAATGGGCAAAGATCAAGAACTGTTGGAAGCGGCACGCATCGGAAATATTGCTGTTGTAGGCAAAATACTTGAGCAGATTTCGAAACGTAACAGCGGGCCTTTCTCAAGGTTTATTAAAATAAACAAATTTTATTGCGTGTGAGTTTGTTATAAACTTATCTTTTAATTATTTAGTTTTCGGCGAAGCCCATGCATCAATAGCCAAGATGTTAATGGCTACACGCCACTTCATCATGCTTGCTTAAATGGTCATGGCAATATAGTACGCCTTTTATTGGTCCATAATGCTGCCCCTGATATGCCGGATATACGCGGTTCAACACCTCTGTATTTGGCTGCTTGGGCGGGTCATGACGAGATTGTAAAACAGCTCTTGCTTCACACACCAAAAGCAGCAAATCCAAATGCACAGGTTAGTAGTGATTATCTCATTGTAATTTAAATACATACATATAAATATGTAAATCAACCTTATATAACTTACTATAATTTTCAGACTATCGACAATGAAACACCCTTGCACTGTGCAGCACAGCATGGACATAACACCGTTCTAGCCATTTTACTTGCCTATGGTGCTGATCCAACAGTTCGCAACAATAGTTTTCAGACGGCATTAGATCTTGCCGCACAATTCGGCCGTTTGCAGGCGGTACAAACATTAATACGCACACATCCCGAATTGTTAGCACCATATCGTTCATCTGGCAGCAAAACTCCTACAACTTCAACCATTGAATCTACACCGTACACGATTTCACCATCGACACATTTATTTACACATACTTGCTTGCATTTAGCTAGTCGTAACGGCCATAAAAAAGTTGTCGAAGCACTCTTAGCCGCTGGTGTCGATGTCAACATTATGACTAACTCGGGAACTGCCCTGCATGAGGCTGCACTTTGCGGTAAAAAAGCTGTGGTCAATGTACTGCTACAAGCCGGTGTTAATCCAAATGCTACCGATGGCTCAGGTCATACAGCACTAGATTTGCTCAAAGACTATCCACCACATGTCACTTACGAAATTGTATGCGCAATAAAAGGTAATTTTTTGTGGAGCAAGCTTATTCTTTATATTGAAGAAACAAAATTGCTAATTTTTGGTTAGATTTTTATAAAGACGCCTCGAATGGTACCCACTTTAAACCAATAAACGAGCTCAGTGACGGAGACGATCATGAGCGCAGTGACAGTTCCATCTCGCCAGTGCCAAATATAGCCTTTGAACGAGGGCAAAACGACGCAAAAGTCAGTGCTATTGCACACAAGGAATTTTTGATGCCAAAGACGTAAGACTGGGATCGAATGAATGGCTCATTTGTGTATTGTAATTCACACTCAGAATGCTCCATTTGACGCACCCATTGTCCACGATCATTATCATAAACGTGATACAGACTTGTCATTAAACAGCTACTCGTATCCTATCGCTTAAGATGCAACCCAGCACTAGAATCAATATTAGTATGATATTAACTATTGTGATTAGCGAAGCTTTATACTGTTTTTATTATTATTATTATTTACATACATATACATAATACCTACTTATAACTACCCTATCATGCATATAAATGGCAAGCATTTATTTAAAACTAACCAAAGTTCTGTATGTGTCTAGCATTGTAAAAATATATTATGCATTACTGTTTAACTAAAATCATCTGCAATTATTAAATGTACATACATATTTATTTATATATATAGATATATATATATTGCATCAACCCATTTCCGTTTCGTTGCTTGGTGATTCACACATTTCATTCAATCTAATCCACCTGTTGCGTTATAATCAAAAACCACAAACAAATTGGCTGTCTAACAGAAACTTCTGTAATTTGTAAGTGCCTCTCGTAAACTTGTAGTGAAAATTGTTGCAAAAATTCTTACAATTCTGCCTTTACATAATTATATACTTTATTATAGTTGTAGCAGTGAAATTGTATAAGCCACTTCATCGTTTCTTCTCATCCTGCTAATAATTTCTGATCTTATGCGTATAATTTGAATGTGTAATATACACATTTAAAGTATGTTTGTATATTCATGATACAAGGCTTTACGCGGCTTAAAGCTTACTACCACACGTGGTAAACGAACCACATTTATATTGTAGTTTTATTTATCTCATATACATTTATCCACGAATGAATGTATGTAATGAAAGAAACAAAAATCAACACTGCTTACGAGATGTTTTATTATATTCTCTTATAGTGTGAAACCAAATAGACTTTCTGTTTCGATGAGTTCTTTAGAACATACCAGCAAGCCTCAATCAAATTATTTACCAATGAAACCGATCCTTTGGCAAAACTCTCATACAGGCATCGCGCCTCCATTTTGCCAAAATGACCGCAATGTGCTGCCTCTATTTTCACCGGTAGAGAAACAGCGTTCTCTGTGGAGTGTTTCTAATTATCAACACCGCACACGTAGTCCAAGTAGCCCGAGTAGGTATGGTGGTCGTGCACAAATGTCACACAAAGCATACGAACATGTTTCTTTGGCCAGAAGCGGTTCAGTGCATAATCTCCACGGGCATAATACAAAACGTATGTCTACTTTTCTTTTCATTACAAATATTTCTTGACACTTATTTTAAAAGTATTCATATTAGGCGATATTAACGCCAACACCTGTACTCGTTGCGTGGATGAGTATGTAGAGATGACTGACCCCAATTCTTTTACACGCTCCTCACCAAATGTTGCAAGGGCAGCTAATTTGCAGATATCGCATTCTTCAAACACGAATTTGACTTCACAACAGCGTTCTGTCGATGGGTTTGTAAAAGTGACTAATTTGAACAATTTTACATGCTCCTCGAATAACACTACACCACCGAAAAAACCCATACCTAGCCCACGTTCCATAAGAACCAATGACTATGCCAATATTAATCATATTTTAACAACATCAAATTCAAGTATTAATTGCACGAATGCGGCGGAATCGTTATCACCAAGCATGCCGCAAATGTAAGTAAAACAACATCACTTATCACGGTGTTTTTTTTTTTTTATGTTACACGAGTTACACTGCATACTCACATAATGGAGTGTATATTACAGACCACAGGACCAAAGCCCACCACCGCAGCCATGCAAAGTATCGCCCGTGAAAGATGCGAACAATAATTGCCATAATATTAACGAGAAGAAACACTCGCCCACCCCCGATTTTCCGCCACCGACGGTTTTTCAAGCGGAACATACCATACTCGAATTTATGAGACCTAATAGCACTCATAGCAAGCGTAAATCATTGGGCCTGAAGCAACAACCACACCCAGATTTGGAATCCTTCATTATGGACGCTATAAATCAATTTGAGCTACCTGATTCTCCAGTGAGTTCTCGTGTTTCGGATTGTGTGGAGGAGTTTGTGGGTGATGCACCTTTTGCTGGTTAGTTTCAATATATTTCTGCAAAATATGCCACCAACTGTAAAATTAAACATTATTTAATTTCTTCGCAATATAGGACTTTTTAAAGGTTCTACTTTGAATTTGGCAATGGATGGTAAAGAAGATGGCTTTTCCGTTCACCGCGCATCTAGTGGCCTACGCTCACCGAGTTTGGTCCGCTCAATAAAGCCACTACCACCCAAAAGAAATATTGCTCAGTCGCAAAAAGCGGTTGATGCTGAAAATTTCAATGCTGCACAAGTGTGGGCAGAGATTGATACCATACTTGAAAGTATTGGCAATGAGGTCAATAAACAGTCGGAACAAATAAGCGAGCTCAATAAAACCAGCACCTTGAACAAGGAGTCATTGCAAATACGTAGACCAGCAGCTTTGTGTTTGGGTAGTAACGACGATTGTGCAAACAACTGGTGTCATTCTCCAAACACGCTTATATTCGGACAAATACTCTACACAGTATATGTATGTCGCTTATGATTTAACTGCACATATGAGTTTACAACAATTTGTGTTATTTTTAAAGTATCTAGGGTCCACAGTTATACGTGAATTGCACGGTACTACTTCCACACGAAAATCCATATTAAAATTTAAGCGAAATGCCACTCCACTGCCAGTGGTCAAGGAGAGGGAATCGAACTTAGTAAAGGATTGCAATAATTTAACCAAAATGCTCAAAGAGTCTAATCAGGATACGCGCCTAAAAGTTGGTCTTGCTGTGTCTTGTGGTGGTGTAAAGTTTTTGAACACCGACAATAGTGTAAGATTTCAAACATTACAGGTATACTTTGAACAAAAATTACTAATCACATATATTTCTAGTCCACCATTTGCACGCACGATATCGAAAACATCAATTGTGTGTGCCAGGATGCCGAGGACTTGCGGTATTTTGCTTATATTACTAAAGAAGAAGATATGCATTATTGTCATGTTTTTATGGTGGATAATTTGGTACGATACTCGTTCATAATTAAATACAATATTGCACTGTATTATTATTATTCATTTCAGGAGTTATCACATGAAATTATTTTGACATTGGGTGAGGCGTTTGAAGTTGCATATCAGTTGGCGCTAAGCAAAGAAGATGTCGCACCGATTTCTAATAATTCGAGGTCTATGGAAAATATTGCCGAGATATAGTTTGACCATAAACTAACTACTAACTTTAATTTCTAATTCAATTTAATTTTGTATTCAACCACTAGTCGTTGATTTTTAAATTTTCAAATTGTATTAATGAAGGTATTTAAAACCTACGCGGTTTTGTTTATCGCATTTTCCACGATTCTTGCAAAATCGTGACGTTGCATTACGATTTTTGTTAATTTTGAATGTTTTAATACAAACTTGTTATTTATGAAAACAAATTGTATTTTATTTAATATATGGACATGTATATAAAACTTTGAAAGCTCCTACAACTGAAGGGTTCGCAAATGACCGGATACGTATAATACATCCTGTGGATAATTTAAGCGAAAATATTTCGAATTTGACATAAAAAGCCCCATTTCTTCGGGCATTAGTGATGTGAAGTTAAAAATAACGCAACGCGACTCTGCAACAATTTTATTTCTTATTTTTTTTAGTTGTTGCTTAAAACTGACAAGATTAACATATATTATTAATACCTCTAATATATAGTATATTATATTAGACTATTTCAATAATAATTATTATTACACTTTTTCTCCTAAAAAATATATATTTTAAATTACGATGGCAACATCGATACTCTTGAATGTATTGCATCCCTGCTATTGTTTGACATACGGCATTTGCCGTCAGGTGTGAAAAATATATTTTCACATTATTCAAGAAATAACAATTTGTTTTATTTTGTGAATCTTGTTAAAAAGTAGTGTATTATCAGAAAAGCCAAAAAATGGAAAAATCTAGGGCAAAAGTTACGAGTGAGGATATTGCTGATGGAGAAGGTAAGCTGTTGTGAATTTGTATTAGTTGGATTTCTCCCATGTGCAGGGTGAGGCAGACAGGCCATTAGGCATGTCTTTTATTTACATGAAAATGTACGGGTGTCTTATGAATAAAGACCTAATATTACACACAGTTTGAAAGTTTGCAGTGTTCTCAGTTATTTTTATTAAGAAGCTGTTACAAGCAACAACGTAAAGAAAAATATTTTTAAGAAAATCATAGTTCTTGATAAGGTATGAGATTTGTAGTTTTCTAGTTAATACAATAAAATTCATTGTATTGCATTTGCAGTTGCTGGCGACAAAAATGATTGCTATACCACAGGATCTGCTAACGGTGAACCGAAATGCAAAGTTGCAAAGCTTAGCACAGAAGCAAACATCATAGCTGACCTAACACTTAATCACTCATACACAACACCGTCATTTACACAGCAACTAAAAGCAGAATGGAGTTCGCAAGAGAAACAAGACTTTCACGACCTAGCAACGGATGTAAAAGTTTTTAGAGATCCTTTTCAAGTTTGTCTGCTACCAGATCTACTACAAAATAAAATTACATGCCGACAACTTGTCGATGAAATGGTGCAAAAAGTTCAATGGTCTCGCAAACAAATGGATTTATACGAATTTTATCAAAGTGCGGATTTGTCCAATATGGCTACTTGTAAGTTATTAACAAGTTTCCTGCAAATGCTGCGACGCACTGTGAGACCCTGGCTAGAGGCATTGACAGGCTTAAAATTAGATTATGTATCTGCTTCTTGCTCTATGTACACCTGCGGAGATTACCTACTGGTGCACGATGACTTACTAAAGGACCGACAAATAGCTTTTATATACTATCTGTCACCTTGGGAAAATGTGGAACAGTGGCGTGAAGATCAAGGAGGTTGTTTAGAGCTTTTCAACAGTGATGATCATTGCTTCCCAGTATTCCCCGTAAAACGAAAAATATCACCTAAAAACAACCAATTTGCCTTTTTCAAAGTTGGCTCACGCTCATTTCATCAAGTTGGCGAAGTGACATCATTCGACTATCCACGTCTGACCATAAATGGTTGGTTTCATGGTGCATCCAATGATGACTTGATCTCTGACATAATGCGACCATTTGGAAAACAAGAATTCACATCACCAGTAAATAAGCTTTCGATTAATATAAATGAACTGTTAAACGAGGTATACTTAAAAGCTCAAACCAAAAAAAGCATACAAAAACGCATCGAAGACAATTCCGAGATTTGCTTATACGAATTTTTGAGGCGTGAAATTTTCGAACAAGCCTTAGAACAATTGTTGCACGACGACACCTTGAAATGGCGTCTGGAAGGACCAGCAAATGCGCATAATTATGAAGTGCTTGAACTTGATACGGCCAGTAAATCTATATCTCGTTTGATTTCACTATTTTCAAGTACCGAAATCTTTGCCTTACTACGTGACTACACCGATCTGGACTTGGCTGGACCGAACGCTATTAATCCCACATATAATCTGCAAATACAACGTTGGTCACACGGCAACTACACTGTTCTCGGTGACGGCGCCATATGTGAGGAGAACACACTGGACCTAATTTATTACCTCAACGCCAGTGAAGGCGCTGCTATTGTTACCTATCTCTCACCCGAAACGGATGAACCGCTACAAAAGCAACGAAATGAAGACTCAGATTTTGATGATATTGACTTCGACGAGGAAGATGATGACTCTGTACTTTTGACAATTACGCCAGTGGATAATGCGCTTAATATTGTATATCGCTGTGAAGGCACGACCAAATTCACCAAATACGTGTCGCGTAATACGCCACTGGAACGCGGGCCGGTCCATGTGATTTCTTGCAGTTATAAAGAATAGTGCGTGCTAACGTCCACGTCTCTTTTAGCAGCGCCACGCACAAATAACATTAATTTTATGTGTTACCAATATGATAACTGTATATTTTAGTTTACCACAAATTTTTTGTGTGCTGAGTCACATTCAAAAAAGGCAACCGAATAACGGTACACGAAAATTATAATGAAGCAAAGAAAACACAGTTTATACCTCCTATTAATTATTTTGTTGAAATAAAATTATTTAAAACAGAAAAAAAGAAATAAATATGTATTAGTTGTTCCAAATAATCAAGCAGTTTGTTTACAGTGTATAAATGAAGACAAAGAGATTTATTAATTTGGTGTAGAGTCCAACTGGGCTGCGATTTGCTCTATATTCAGGTAAGGGTCAGTTCAGTAACAAAAAAAAAGGAAAAAAATTATAACTGTTTACAACAAGTGCAGTGCTTAATTGAAAAACGGTCGTTGACTTTGCGGTTAGTTATACTCTAACTTAGTGAGAACAGTTATTTGCTTGAAAATTAATTAAAAATTTTTGCTATGTTACGAATGCACTTCGGTTGTTGTTGTTATAGCGGCAAAAACGTTCCTGCAGTAATTTCTGGAAATGGTGCCGAGTTGACAGTCCTTGGCCGAATATAAATCCGGGTCCGTTCCGGTTACTTAGACCCCATTGTCGTAGAAACGGAATAATACACTTCGGTCGCCAATATTAGTCAAACGCGAGTAGAAGACCAATTGATCCTACTATAAGCAAAATTCTGCCGCTACAACAACAAGGGATTTTAAACTGGTCAAGGATTGTCAACTCGGAATTGTGGAACATTTTCCATCTCTAAGGCAGCAAAGAACCATAATGTTACCGGCTGTGCAGCACTCTGAAAGAAACAATACGATGAAGCTTAGAAGACTCCAGTTGTAGACTTACTACTGGCTTACATACATACGTAGATTTGTTGTTGTTGTTTCCGTGGCATCAGAGACAGACCGTGACTAGCGTTACTTAGCCTTAAATGCCACCGATGAATAGATTGTGAAAATGTGATGAGAATTTAAGGAAGCAAAAACTAAAAAATAGCTTCTTAAGGCGGGCTTATCGATATCTTAGCGATATAAAAATTCTAACGTTACTTCACTGTTACTCTCAGAAACTAATTTGTTGACTAACATTTGTTTAATTTTTTTCAGATAAATACCGTCTCTTTGCCTCCATGGCCTTCATGATTGTGGTCATTATTGTTGGCGTGCCCATGTGGTGGAAGACAACAGAAGTATACAGGTAAATGAATTTCTATACATAAAACGTTGCATATTTATTACAACAACATACTTTCTTTCAAACGCTTAACGGTAGAGTGAGCTTACCATCAGCGGATATCATGAGTTTGAGCGACAAACCCATAGAAATTGGCACAAAGGTTGCCATATACACGTTTGAAAAGTCACGTGGTGAACTACTAGTCAAAGAGCTGACGGAAGCTTATGCCAGTAACGGTTTGTTTGTAAACCATTAATAAATGTCAAAGGTCAGTCTTATGTCAATATCTATTTTCTTAATTACAGAACTATGGCGTCCACAATTTGTGCAAATTGCGCCATTTGAGAAAGCGCTGCAAACCAAAACGCCAGCTGGTCTTGAGAATATATTGCTGAAGACGGAAGAAATTAAAGCTGGCGATTTTCTCTTCATTGAATGGCCAAAATTGCAAGAGGAAGTTTTGCTCACATCTGAGCGTTCCGCCTTGATACGCAGCGATACTTGTACGTTTTGTCCACAAATCCTAAGATTTTAGGTTATTTCATCCGTTTTTGCTTTAATTTCAGCTTCCACACGCATTAAGCAGGTCATAAATACACTTATTCTGCAAACTCATCGCATGCAACAGATACTTAACGCAAATCACCGAGAAGCGGTCAAGAGTGAAGCGCCACAGACGGAGTACGATGTGGTGGTGTCGATATTGAATCCACGTCCGGATATAATGAACGCCAAGTGGAATGTGCGCATGGCTGTGGAAAGTATGCTCCACAATTAAATTATTTTCTACAAAATATTAATTTGTGAACAATCTTTCCTATCATAACTTGTTAGCCTATATTGCACCCTTTCTTAATGAAGTGTCACAAATATCCAACTACACGCTCACCACACAATGGAAATATCAGCTGCCTTTTGAAGCCGATTTGAAACAGGTGCGCGATGCCTCAAAACTTGGACGCCACTACGCTTTGGGCGAGGCCGATTTGCCACACATAATTACGTCGATCGAAAAGAATCTCGGCGTTGGCATAACGGCCAAGCCGGCAATTAATTTAGTGGTTTATATAACACCGTGTGACATTGCGCCCGTACACATTTATAATCGTCAAAATAAGCAAGCCACACGCCAGAAGGTGGACTCATTCATTTCGCCTAAATGGGGTGGCATCATCATTGCCAATCCGCCCGCCGAGGCATGCTTCCACTATAACACTGCCCAACAGCCGGTCGAATTTTACGTGAACACCAATGATGTCATGCAAATCATGTTGTATCAGCTGCAAAAGTTGCTGGACATTAATGTGGAGGTAAGCTACCAACAACTAAAGCATATTTACGTATATATTAATGCAATTGCATTTTCAGTTCAACATAGACGGCGTTAAAACGGTGGCCTTGGAGCAGATAGCGCCACGTCGTTGGGAATATGAAGCTTATATACGCCGCAGCGTGGTTATGCACATCGCCACCGCGAGCAACACACTGCAGAGCCTCATTAAGCTACTAGGTAAGCGCACGCAACTCCTTAATTAAGCGAATTTTAAAAACCCTTACACTTTTGTTCACAGACAACATCAGTTATATTGTTATCAATGATGACGTGGGCGAGTCCATTAATGACGCGTACAAGAAGTTGCTTCTGGCTAAGCAGGCGCTTGCTGCGGGTAATCTGCTGGCTGCATCCGACTATGCTAGAACTGCCTTTGTCGCCTCGGAGCATGCGTTCTTCGATGCAAGTCTGCTGGCGCAATTATACTTTCCCGACGAACAAAAATATGCCATATACATTCCACTGTTCCTGCCCATTATGGTGCCGGTGATTACATCGTTCACCATGATACGCAAGCTGCTGACGAAATTACGTAATGCCAAAAAGCAGAAAGTCGCTTAATGTAACTGTAATTAATGCATACGTTTGTATGTATTACTTTTGTATGTCATTTAGCTATAAATTCATGGTAGTATTATTAATTTATCGACTGCAATGATTTTCTGATAACTGATCTGATTGAGTAAAAACATTTTCGTACGAAAATCGTGTCCCGTGGAATTTATTTGCTTCAAAAGAAGATTAAGTTGTATACACGTTTATATAGTGAGCCGCATGTTTCAAGACCGACGCCCGCTCGGAGCTGCACCTCTGGTAAACAGACGCTACCATTAGACTTCGACGAAACCACAAACAGAGGTGGCTAAGTTGAAGCTTCCTCCCAGCGACTCCAGGCTCCACGCGGGTTGGCTACGGCATCTTAAACGAGGGTTACTCAAGTTTCCAGGTTGCGCGGCGAAAACGCAAGAGTAGGAATTGGGAATAGCCCACGACTGTAACTGCTTATTCCGAAGCATGCGTACGTTCCGAGAACCTAACATCTACTCGAACAACTAAGATACGCGCCCTCTGTACTGCAAAGCACGCCAAGAGCTTGACAAGCTGGCCGAGAGAGGTAATGCTCAAAATTCTCGATGTCGATGGAGCGGACGTTCCATTGACCGATCATGAAGAAATTCTAACAGCAATTACTCATCTGACCCAGCAAAGCGACGGGGGCCGATGAATTGCCGGCAGAGTTATTCAAATACGGCGGTGAAGAGCTGATAAGGAGCATGTATCAATTCTTTTGTAGAATATAGTCGGATGAAAGCATGCCCGACGATTGGAATTTTAAAAGGTTCTATCGAGCGATAGAACATTGTGCCAAATCTTGGAAAATCTCCGTGAAAAGAGTATCGCCACACACCACCTCTTTGTCGATCGCTTTGTCTAAATTTGGCATTCCCGTAAAACTAATACGGCTATGTAAACTGACGTTGAGGAATACCAGAAGCTCCGTCAGGATTGGGATGGATGGTGCGGAGGAATGGACAATGTCATCATCTGATGAGTCGGCCTTAGGAAGGTCTGAGAGAAAGGATTTGCGGAAAATTAATGGTCCTTTCCCTATAAGCAACTGTTAGTATGGTAGTCGATGGAACGATAAGCCATTTGTGATATATGGCGACATTGACATAGTCCAGCAAATCAAGAGACAGCGGCTGCGCTGGCTACGTTGTTGTTGTAGTGTCTGTAGATCTCCATTACATTGGAGAGATCAGGTAGTGAAGGACTTGACTCGGCTATAACCGCATGAATGGTGATATTTCACGATCTTGGTGGCCAATCGACCGACCCAAAACGTGAATCCATTGATTGATATGATGTGTGGGAAGTGGCGCATGAAATAGCCGGTTATCATGGCGCGTTAACTGTCGCCATTGACGGTTACGTTCTCACAGGCATCATTTTTGAAAAAATATGGACCGATGATAACACCGGCCCACAAAACACACCAAACCGATGTTTTTTCCGAATGAAATGGCAGCTCATGAATCTCTTCAGGTTGCTTTTCATCCCAAATGTGGCATTTTTGCTTGTTTAAATGCACTTTAAGCCAGAAAAAGGCCTCATCGCTGAATAAAATTTAACTTGAAAATGTCGGATCTTCTTGGTACTTTTCGAAAGCCTTAGAGCGAAGCGATGTCGTGTGGGAAGTCTTTCCGTGATGAATTGCCAAAAAATAAGGAACCAAAGTAATATGACAGTTTGACACAATTCATTCGTGATCTGATCGAGAAAAGGCTATTGAAAAAAGTAGCTCTACTTGGGTGCCGAACTGAGTCTATTTAACTTTGACCGCGGTATAATCTTTCAGTTTTTGAGACATCAATCTGAAATTTTGTCCTTTTCTACCCAAGAAGCACCTCATTTTCATTTGTCTAACCGTCGATATCGGACAACTATAACCTATAGTTGCAATACAACCGACCGATCAAACTCAAGCCTTCGTAAGAGAAACCTTTTTATTTGATAAGGTATCTTAACAAAATTTGGCATAGACTACAAGTATTATCCAAGGCATCGGTACAATCTCTGGACATTAGCGGAATCTCTTTGCAAGTAAAGTAGAATAAGTCAATATAACTCTAGACCAGTAGATTATATTGAAATTTACAGAACTGAAGGTTTAAACTGCACGGACCAGCGCTTGAGAAATTCTTCACATGGAAGCCAGCTATAGACCCAATAACCATAACTTCACCATTTAAATAGGTATCTTCAGACATACATACATGCAAAATATACACCCTTTATAACTTTATGCATGTTATTTTCAAATCCACAACTCGCTTCTTCACAAAATTCGTAAAAAGACGATAATAAAAATATCTGTGTAAATTCATTTTTAATTGCAATAATTTATTTTTTATCTTTATTTTTGTTTCTGCGTATATGAAAACTTCGCTAATTATCACCTTAATTAGACGCACGCACCCACACTCGCGCAAACAAACATGCATACAATGTGTGAATTTCAAGTGTTTTTTCCCTCAACATTCATTCTGCTAAAAACACAACAACAGCAACATAATTCATCCTGCCCACTTGAAATTGGCGAAACGGCATTTAGCCATCATCGGCAAGCATTGACGCGCCACGCTGAGTCTTTGACAGCTTAACGATGCTTTGACGTTGTAGTTGTTGTTGCATTGCACATACAAAGCGCATAAAGTTCCGCTTTTCTGTCCGTGTGTGTGTGTTGGTGTGAGGTGCCATTTGATGTCAGGGCTATCAGCGATAAAAAATGCCACACTCTGCGCTCGACAAGCTGAGCGATCGATTGAAGATGCCACCAAAGCGAATAGCGCCGCGTTGATGGAGCCGAAGACGGCTAAGCGGCGGTGTGTCGAGGAAGCGTGGGAAAACTGCGAATCGCTCAGGTTGGCGCGCTGGTTTGTGGCCCTCCTCGCAATTATACGATTTCTATTTCGTGCCAACAATAACAATACTGAATAAGCAACAACAACAATCACATTGAGTAAAGTAAATAGCGAGTCAGCAATAGGAAAATGAAGAAGAGACCTGAAATTTAATACCAAATTATATTTTATGAATAATAAAAAAAATAATTATTAAAATGGAGAATTCCATTTATTTTTCATTCGCAAGAAAATTTTAATTATTTCTTGATCTCTGCAAATAAAGTAGAATAAGCTAATGGTCTTCTGGGCTGATAGATTATATTAAAGTCTACAGAGATAGGTTAAAGCCGAGAGGGAAACTTCGTACAACGCGTGGGAACCTTCTCACATGGATACCAGCTATAGACCCACTAAGCATAACTTTGACATTCAAATAGTTACCTTGTGATTTAAGAAAGGAACCAACAAGGGGTTTTCTATTTTCTGAAAAGCCCAACTGCTTCTAATCGAAAGCCAATGGACGATATAAACTATCTGGTCTAGATTATTGAAAAAAACATACACATTCTATGAAAGACCTTAAGTGGGTCTGTGTTCATACAAATACAAAAGATCTAGTTAAAAGTTCATACATTTTTTCGAATGGGTAAAGTAGTAGGGATAGATGAATATGTGAATAAGATTTTCAATTTCGGTTTCATCTATTAGGTAATTTCGATATCAAAGATGTTTCCAACTGTCAAAAATATCTATAAAATAATGGAAATTGATGAATCCTATCATGATGTAAGCCATTTTACGATAGCCCTGCAGGTAAACATTGTACAAAAACCCTTCGGAATTAAGTATATACAGAGGGCTGGATACGAACAAAAGCTCGACTTCATGCACTTAACTCATATCTGCAAATCGCAACAAAAACGACATTTCGGAAGTGGATGTGGTCACTGGTGAAACACTGAAAAAGTGATTCATGATTTTCTGACAATGTGAAGTGAAAACGATAATGATTGAATCGCGGTGAGCCGACGCAAACGTTGGTCCAGCTGATCGAAAGAGAATCATTTACTTAGTATGCATTGCCACTCTTAATTCGTACCAGTACTGTCAAGAAAAAGCGACAAGCTTCGGCAAGTATTTTGATGACTTTAATGAACCAAATATGTCCCAGTTTGATCGACCAATTTTTGCCATTTTTCCGCTAGAGGTATTATTCCATCAGTGTAAAAGTTTTCTAGTTTCTCGGCGAAAAATGCGACAAGTAATTTTCACAGGCTTCTCTTGAAGCCAACTTCACTCCATTAAAGGAGTTCTGCATTGACCGAATGGTCCAATGGTGCTAGGTCAAAGCTATATGGTGGATGCATCAAAACTTCCCAGCCAATCTCTCCCAGGCGAGTCATCAAAGGTGTGTGTGGTTAAGCGTTGTCCTGATGGAAGACGAAGCCCTTTCTGTTGATCAGTACTGGCCGTTGTTTTCAATTGCTTGCTTCAATCTCATCAGTTGCTGACAGTAAAATGTGAAATCGTTCGACCAGGCTGGAGCAGCTCATAGTGGATGATTCCTTTCCTTTCCAATCCCTCTAAACACCCAGCATATTCTTACGACGCGTCAATCCTGGCTTTGCGACCATTTGTTGAGCTTCACCACACTTGGACCATGATCTTTTTCGCACATTATCGTCGTATTTGATCCACTTTTCGTCTCTGTTACCACTCGCTTCAGAAATGGTTCGATTTCATTCGTTTCAGCGAAGAATCGCAGATGTTAATTCGGTCCATTAAATTTTCACAGACAATTCATGTGGTACCGAAACATCGAGCTTCTTTTTGTATCCAGCCTTTTTTAAATGGTTCAAAACCGTTTGATGATGAATGTTAAGTTCTTTAGCGATGTCATGGCTGCTTATGTGGCGGTTTTGGTCAATCTTTTCCATAATTTCATCGACTTTTTCATCGATAAGTCGACCAGAGTGAGGTGCATCTTTCACATCGAAATTTCCAGAACGGAAGCGAGCGAATCATTGTTGGGCTACACGAACTGATGCAGCATTGTCTCCGTAAACGTCACAATTTTCATTGGTGGCTTTCGTGACTTTCTTCACTTTTTTCTACAAAAATTTCTTCATTATTTTAACACATTTTTGAACAGCTGTAACTTATTTTCAACTTCTCCGAATTTATTTTTCTTTTCTTTTGGTTAAATGAAATGTAAAATCTCACCTTTCCAACACTATATGGTATGAAACAATCTATTAACAAAATACGAAAAAACTTTTTCGACTACCCAATATAATAGAAATTGTATTCCACCAGGCTATAGCCAAGACTCGCCAGAAGTTTCAGGAATTTGACTGGCAGTTGACTATATGTGCCTTTCTATGGCGAATAAATTTGCCGATGACAAATTCTATTCAAGATGAGCTTGTGAATATCGACCATTCCTATTTTTTGCCAATAGGAACGAGGCTTGCCATGAATGTGGCATATGGAATTTAAGTTACATGAATATAGCATAGTTTCAACCATTCCACCTCTCCTTACTTGTGTATTCGCTATTGTTTTGCTGATTCATTATGTCTTTGTACAACGCAGATTATGTTCATCTTGTTTCGAGTTTTGTCTTTACGGCATTTCTTTCTTTATTTTTACTTTGAATATTTCATTAAGCGATTGGACTTCCAGCTCCAAGGGCTCATCACTTGTAGTGGCACTCAACAATGCTGCTCTAGCATTTAACCAAATAATAACTTTATTTTTTATGTAATTGCTTTATTATTACTTTTATTTATTTACTATTGAGTAGCTGAACATTGGTTATAGCGAGGAGCGCGTGGGGTGAGGATCAGCAATGCGACCGCAAAACAAGGCTACCGAACTGCTGGCAAATAGTGGCAACTACACACAAATATGCTCTAACTGTAATTTATAACCTGTAAACTGAGTAGCTAGATATATTAGTTCGCAGCCAGACCCTCCATGCTGGCAGCAGTTTAGCCAGAAGCCTCGAGCGCGGCACTAACAGTGTCTAGTGTTGTTAGTGCCTTGTAGTGGTAAGTCTCGGATTTGGTTTGCCTTGACAAAGAGGCAATAAAAAATTTACTTCTGCAATTAAAAACCGGCGCAAATAATAACTGAAGCAATAAATTTCGATTGCAGAAGAAATACCTCAACATTATACCATAAATTTGTTTGTAAACGGAAGGTAAGGCAAGGCTTGTGAAAACACACAATGATTTTAATTAGTTTGTTGTGGAATTTTCATTCTGCTGTCAACAAGAAAGGCAAGCGCTGTAATATAATGGTCGACCTACAGATAAACTTTTGACATTTCTGTTTCAGTCAGCAGTGACCCTTTGACTTTGGAGTTCTTAGTCAAAATTACTCAATTTGAGTTGATATTATTTTCGTATAACACTCTTACATCTTTTATGTATATATTTTAGCGATCTGAAGTTGTGGTTTCTAAAGTGAAACATAAGAAATTTGATAATCAGCTCTTTTGAAGAACTTCCCATATAAGAATTTCTGTCGTGAAAAGTCCATCATCCGTCAGAGACGGATTAATTAATGGTTTGTGCTAGAACTGGACACTCACAGAGAAAGTGGAAGACTGTTTGCTTGTATCCTTATTAGCGTGCAGCTGCGACAAATATAGTTATAGAGCAGAGACATTTATCTACTTCGTTATCTTGCAGTTGCTTATTGATTTCCATCTGTACGAGTAGTGTGCTGTTTGTTCACAGTGAGTATAAAGCACTCCTTTGCTCGTTCCCAGCGGACATGGTATTAACCCTACTTCGGATTCATCTAGAGAGGCTCCTTGTGGTCAATTCGTCTACTTTTTCATTACCGAAAACTATCTTGTGGCTGGGAACCCAAATTATAGAGTGGTGGATTTGACTCCCCAGTGAGTTTAAAGCCTTTCCGCAACTACTAACTACGCCAGAATTAATGAGTGGCGTCGACAACGCCAGCAGTGCTGCTTGGCTACCCGTGTATATGGTTGCTCAGTGGCGTAGCTACAACTTCGGGCGCCCGGGGCCAAGGATGTTCTGCCGCCTCCCTTTATCTACCTACCTACAAGTTTGGCCTTCCACATAACAAACAAAAGTGAATTTTTACAAAATACCTTCGATATTAAGTATATAAAATTTAGGAACTAGAAGCCACGCATATTCTGAAGTTCCAAAATTCTGACAATACGGTTTATGAGGAAATTGATAGTATATTTACAAGACATCTTATTAAAAGCCATAGAAAAAACCCATTTTCGCCCTATATCTTGTACACTTTTGACACAATTTGCAGGAATTTTTGCCGGAATTAGAGTTTTTAAATACCATTTTATCCTCACCTGGAAGTGAATTTTGAAATCTAACTTTTGGGGAATGAAGTCTTATTTACTTATGTTTTGATGGTCCAGGATGACGCTATGTCCATAAACTTGCCTATTCCGATCTTCTAGTTATTGTATTTTTAATAGCAGAATATTTGTCCGAGTTAAGACGTCAATGGGCAGCTGAGGCAGGAGTGTATTGAGTGCATCAGACGGACATGACCTTATACCACCGGTAACCTTTGCACAGGCCCTCTGTACTCCTGTAAGTTTCCTGATATTATAGTGTTTCTTTGGAGCTAGCCATCGAGCCAGTGCTCCTTATGTCAAAATTGGCCTTCCACATAACAATATTTAGTTTAGCCTCGGTACTTGCTAAGTACTCTTTTGCAGATACAGTTGGTCATATTCACTTTATATGCTTTTTTTCGATGTTAATCTTCCAAATTTTATTTAGTATCGATTTCAATTCCCAGACATTTAGCTTCGATGGAAAGCGAAATTGTTGTCCCACCACTTCTTTCTGGTGTCGTCTTACATGACCCACGACAGGGACGTGCCAAATGGCAGGGCTGAGTTACTATTGGAATATATGTATTTTAAACAGTAATCTAAGCTTTGCCATTGCTGCACTGAGCTGCTCTTGCCAACGTTTATAATTTTCAATTAAAATATCGAATAATTATCTTCCAAATGTCCACATTGTCATAAGTTAATAAATGTACAAGTTTTTTTAATATTCCCGAAATGCTCTGGATTTTGCTATTTCCCCATGGGGTGCATGTCTTTGCTAAATTTTGGGTTCGGTTCTACATTCATCCATTTACCTGAATTCCTTAAATTGAAGATTATTTATTTTTCAGTCCATAAAATAACAGGATACAAATTGGTGGATTATATTTTGAAAAGACATCGTAGATAGCAAAGTACTGAAATTGAAATAAAATCATGAAGAATATTTGGGATTTGAAGTGCATTTTACAATATATTTTCGATATTTGCTTCTAAGCCCATATATAGCCTTGAATTGCGCCACCTAATGCTGATAAAGTGGATGATTTTTGTAAGCCCTGAACTAGTGTTGCTGCAAACGTTTGGTAGTTAGTAATCCCCATGTGTAACTAGATCAAAAGCTTTTATTTTAAGCAGAGATATCCACGAAATTAATCGGTATCATTTATTTACAGTATTAAGCCGCATTAATGTACATAACCTTAAATACCTAAATTTGTTTGCATAAAAAGGTTGCGTTCGTCATAAAAGAAAAATATATGATTGTCAACTTTTGTTCATACTTAAAATATTTCACAAAATAAATTAGGTCATGCACCAATGTTTCAGAGACTAAAATATATACCTGAAAGTAATAAGGCTTTGGTAGTTGACTGTAACAAATGTGTTTGCGCATGCGCTTTACAATTGGGCTGTATTTTCCCACAGAAGTTAGCATTCAAGCAGGCGTATGTTTATAAGTAAATAAGTGAATATTTCTACATTTTAATGCCGTTACATACCATAGATGCATTCCACAATACATTCGTACAGTTCACACGAACCGGAATTGTGTTAAAATATTTACCCAATAAAATATTTGCGGTTATTAACGAATGCTTTGTGCAGCCAGTTGAAAACCAAAGAGCTTGCAACGAACAACAATAGCGCCAACCGCAGCTAATTGCATTGTGGTAAGACAGCTTATGAGCTGCTCAAACAGACATGATTTATAAAGTGTCTTGCTGCATGCTGCATGTGAAGTTGAGTATGTCGTGAATGAAGATGTTACATTGTGCGCCCCGAAATAAACGTTCAAATTAAATTGAAGACTTGTAATTAATATTTACATACTAACAATTTTGAAAGTTACATAGCTAAACATTCATAAACATAAAGATGATCAACGTGTGAGCTGCAATGAGCTGCATTGAGCTGTTGAATTCGTGCAAGAAGGACCTTGACATGACGCGAAGTTCACGCGATGCTTAGGTACTTTGAAGAAACATATTTTGAATGGAAAATTTAAGTAAGAGTATGTGAATAGAATTTAAAAAATCTTGAAGTGCTTTTAATTGTGAAAAGGCGCAGTTAATTATGATTATTTTTATTTTTCCTTTATTCAATTAAATATATAAAAATTATATTGAGGCAGAAAAAATTGTGTATTATGTATATTCAATAATTCTATTTCAGAGAATGCGACGCCTTGTCTTGTATCAAATTCGTCAGGTTACTTATTACAGAGAATGGTACGATATTTTATCATTGTGTCCAGCTGTTTACTTATCCTGTCGACACAGACGAAATTAGACGTAGCAGGCAGTTTGTTTTCGAAGCCTTTGTGGCTATTGAGAGGCAATTTGCCCACATGGATTTGGCAGTTAATATTGGTAAATCGAAATATATGTGGGTACCAGCAGAATTGTGCAGAAGAAAGAGCTGGTAGCTATATTTCCATTAGAGATTTCGTTTACTTGACACCGTCACCAACGGTAATAATGATGCCAGCGTGGAGACCAAAAAATAATAATTGCAAAAAGCTGCTACCACGGGCTCAGTTGGCAATTGGGATGTAAAACACTCTCTCGAATAACAGAATTATCACTTTGCAAGTTGCTCATATATAGTATCCGTTCTTATGTATGTCGCAGGTAAATAAAGATGTCAAGAAGTAAAGAGCTGGCGTTTGAAGCTTTCAAGAGAAAAGTCTCTCTCTAGATTTTCGGCCCTTTGCGAGTTGACAACGACTCTACGGTGGTAAAAGTAGAAGAAGCAGCGGCGCAATTGGTATACGGGGAGGCGCGCGAGTAGCAGAGGCGCCTGGGAGGCCTGGAAATTTTATAAAAATTTTGGGATAAAAATAATTTACTTTAGGGCTATAAAATTAATCACTTCTTTGGTGGTAATATAAAAATAACATATTATTACAATAAATGTTTATTTAATATGGAGTACGACACATGTGTTACTACTCCTAAATAACGGGTGATCCAAGTAGAGGTAATTTTTTTTTGTTCAGTATTCTTTGGCATTTCATCAAGGAAAGACTTTTGTTTTCAAATCTTTCAACTTTATTTCGGAAATTCACGTTCTGTAAAGAATGTGTTTCGTGCGCTTCGCTCAATTTATGGTCAATAGAATCGGTCTACTGAGCGTACTAAGCATACTATTCGCAACACCATCACCCATCTTGAGATCCAGTATCCAATATTGGATAATATTCGACCGAATAGACTACATCCAGCACGCAGGAAAGAAAATATAGCAGTAGTAGCTGAGTTTGTACAGGAAGACCGTGGAGAGTCGATACGGCGCCGTACGCAAAAAGTCGGACTTATGAAATGACTTGGCGCAGTATATGTAGAGATCTTGAATTGAAAGCGTGCAAAATACAGCGTTTGCAATAACTGAAGCTGCTCCAAGCAACATCACTTCACTCTATGGGCTCTTGGAAAGTTCCAAGAAGACGTATTCCAGCCAAATTTGGTTCAGAGATGAGCTCATTTCTGGTATGTAAACAAACAAAACTGCCGCATTTGGGACAAAGACCAACATTAAAAAAGATTCAAAAGAACTGCTATTTCATACTCAAACAACTTAGTGTGGCGGCTTGGTTGATGCTGGTGAGAACGTAATCTTCACTGACGACTGTTATCGCGCCATTATAACCGACTATTTGATACCTAAAATTGAAGTTCGTGATCTCGGCGACATTCGATTTCAACAATCAATCAATGGATTTGTTGAGAGAACACTTCGGTGAGCAAGTAATTGAAGTTTTTGGACCGGTCGATTGGCCACCAAGATCGTGTAATATCACGCCGTTGTACTTTTGCCTAGGGGATATGTAAAGTCTAAAATCTATGCGAACAATCCCGTTTCGATTCAGGCCTTGGAGTAGAACATCAGTCGTGCCATTCACCAGTTACCAGTTACTCATCGAAAGTTGGACTCAACGGATGGACTTTTGAGACGTATCCGCGGCCAACATTTGAAAGACATAATCTTGAAAACAAAAAATGCCATAGAATGTTATTTCGAGTGTTGATAAACATTCCACATTAAATTTGAAGTTTATGTGTTTTTCTTTAAAAAAGTAGGGAACCTCGAAATTAATTATATTAATTGCAGAATACAAACTAAATTTAAAAAACGACCAATTATCGAATTAAAAAAACAAAAAGAGGTCGCAACTTAGATTAAAAGCGTTTTAAGGTGTTCTCGCTTTGTACAACTATACTACTATATATGGTATTAAAAGAAAAACAATAAAGCAAAAAACACTTTTTTTCAATTACTGGTATAGAATTTTCATTAAACATCGTAGTTTCTAAAAGAAGATAAACCAATTCCAAAGATTTTGATAGTAAATTATTTATTTTAGGCATGATTTAATTTTATATGGAAAATTAAACAATAAAAATTGTTTTTGGAGGGTTCTGCAAATATTTTTATATAGTTTAATAAATGTATCTTTCACAATATTGGTAAAGTACGGTAAATTACTGTCACTATATTATATTTATGTATTTATAGAAAAGAGTTTTAATTATGAATATACTATTGAGGCTATTAGACATTGATGTACTAACGACGGACAATAGAAAAAAGGATTTTTTTTTGGAAAATTGAAGCAAATGATTATTGACAGCCACATGTCAACTCTCACTAGAAATCAAAAAACCGAAAAATATATGGGACACTTTTGATAAATCAACTGGTATTGTTTTCCTGCACAAAAATACAAAGTATAAATTTTCTAAAACTGCCGCGCGCTGGACCCGTTGGTAACCATTGAATCCGCTCATTAATTGCTGTCATCAGTAACATAAATATTTATATTTACAGTGGCTTAAATGGGCTTACATAAATACGTATACAATTTACATTTATGGTAATTCGGGTATGTAATGCCACTTCTACAAAGCTGCTCTTGAATAAAGCTCACAGAGAGTAAGTACTTGATTTGTTTATCTATAAATCAAAAGATAAATTTAGATCGATGATGACTGCTTTTCTTATAAAGCAGTAAGTAGCATCAGTACACTTACATACCAGTTACAACACTTATACATAAATATGTATGAATATATACAAATTGTTTGGATCATCTTTAATTTTGTGTTTTTATTAAACAAATCTTTGTCATAAAAATATTTATAATAATTATACGCTTTGAATTTTATTCCTACCACATATATTTGTATATAACCATACATACATATAGTTTATAAATATGCATGAATTGCGTGCGCTACGTCAGTTGCCGCACCTGCTGAGCATTTAGTGCGTTTCACACCGCGACGCGCTGTTGTTGTTGTTCATCATTCATCTACTCGCATTAATTTCTTCATTTTTTGTTACTTACATTTTTTTTATTTCGGCGTTATCAGCTTTGTGGAAACAAATCGGCACGTTGCCTTGCTAGAGCACCTGAAGCATGAACTACACATTTGCCACAGGTGCAATATTCTCAGTGAGGCATATCCAAGGCCATGTCTTCTTGCTAAGCGTTTTTCACGCTTTACGATGTGTTATTTAAATCGTTGCTTCCCTGCTGGGAAACGCACAATGGACCGTGTGATATCTATATGATTGCGAAGTGCCTGTAAAAAGTGGGCAAATGTCTTAATTTCATATTATAAGTCTCGGTTATCAATTATAATTAATTATGAATGCAGGCTTGTTGAATTCAAACTTTTAATATATTAGAATGCATTTTATAAATGTTCATACAATCACAGACTTCAATAAAACTTTTCCTACTGGGTACTTGAAAGTTTTCCTTGCAGGCATAAATTATGCTTTAAATTTATCAACTTGATTATAAAGTTCCATTTGTTACATTAGTAAATTTATATTTCATACTAATAACTGGAAAATTAGTTCTTTGGCATAACTCTTATTTTTATATGCCGCATCAGTTTTAGAGACTCAGCATAACCGGATCTAATTAGTCATAATTAAAGTTATTTGAAAATGTTATTTAAATATTTAAAAACGCTTAAAGAGTTAATATTTTCAGTGGGTATAATAGCTGAATTGTAAAAATTAAAACATTTTATTTTTTAATATAGCAATCCATGGTTTAAACGGTCCTTGAGAGCCGGATGAAGTTGTAAATGTAAATACCATGTCTAACTTTTGGATTTTACGATAATAAAGTAAAGTAATTGTTGAATTGAAACATTTGTAATTTGGAATACAATTGTGTGCAGTTGATATGAGCATGACCAATTAAAAGATGAAATGTGTTTATAATAAGCCTGTAATTAAAGAAAATATTTAAAATTAAACAGTAAAAAGATTAATTTCAATTTTGTTCTCATTAATATTTTTTTTAATTGTGTAGTTTTGTGTTATTTTTCTCTTTTCTTTCCATCAGTATAGTAAATTACAACAAAATTATTAAAATATTGTAAAAAAGAACTGGGAAACCCCAAAAATTAAATCTCAACACTCAAAATTACCAATATAAAAAATTCTTTAAAATTAAAATTCTCAAACACAAAAAGTAACGGTGCAGCAAGGAATTCGAGGCGAAAGAACTACGGACACTCAGATATTGGATCCACCAGCGTTATTTTTTTTAATCTATAATATGCTTGTGGAATTAATAATATGATAGATCTTATTTTAATAACTTCATCATCCACCAGAAAAATGAATTTCAGTTTGTGAATATCCTTTTCATCCTAACTGTAGACTACGTTTTATGTTTTGTACACAAATTAGCGCTAGCTTATACTGTTTTTGTAGTCTAGAATTAGGCTGATTATAAAAACTTCTTAACACACAAATCGAACTCGATTTTAAAACTATCGAGGGATATCTTGTTGGCTCGAAAACCTGCTGTTCTTTCTGATATTTTTTTCTTTGTAAGAGGACAGTTGTCGGAAGAAGTTTATTGGAGTCTTACATTTTTTAGTGAACCAAGTAAAGAGGGAAGGAGGTAAATTTATCCACATCCGTAGTACTGGAACGAAGGAGAAATGAATAATTAGAAAAATATGAGTTTGAAAAAAATAATTCATGAATACGGGCCAAATTATTTTATATAACTAATTTTTGAAATGAACAATTTTCAATACCTTGGCAAAATCTAGAACCCCTGCTACTCATGATGAATATGTGTAAGAAAATTAATGGCGTTTTCTCAATTTTTGCCCCCTTACGACTTTCATCAACTCGAAAAACGAGTACATGACAGGTCGCGGCGGTTTAGCGCATTTGACACCGCATCTTAAGACATCAATATGAATGTGCAAAAAAATAAAAAGCGATTTTAGAGGTAAAATAAATGACTAGAAGTTATCTTTTGACTTATTCGCAGACTAAGGTCAGTATCTCAATGTCTGTTAGCAATCTATCTGTTAAAACAAAGATTTATTATCTTGGTTGAGTTAACCAGAACTTAACTGACAGCTGCTAAGCTTCTCTTTCTTCATTACACTGTTATTGCGCGCCATTCACTTCTTGTTTTTTGAGACACCAAGTGCAGCCAGGTCCTTCTCCACCTGATCTCTCAAATGGAGGTCTTTCTCCTCTTCTGCTTCCATCGAGTACTGAATCGAAAACATTCAAAGCTGAAGTATTCTCTTCCATCATTTGATTCGCTGAACTATGTCAATGTCGCCGTATATCTCGTACGGTTCATCGTTCGATCGACTGCGGTACTCGCCGTTGCCAATGCGCAAAGAACTATAAATCTTCCGCTAAACCTTTCTTTCCAACACTTCGAAGGCCGATTCATCAAATTAAGTAATTGTCCATGTTTCTGCGCCATAGTAGGACGGGAATGTTCAGGGAATTGTAGAGTTTCGTCTTTGTTGGTCGGGAGAGGAATTTAGTTGCGTTGGATTTCCAGGCTGACATTGTTGTTGGTGTTTACACTGGTTCCAAGATAGACGAAATTATCTACGACTTCGAAGTTATGACTGTAAACAGTGACATGTGAACAAGTCGCTAATGCGATGACTGTTCGTTTGATAACAGGAGATATTTTGTCTCGCCCTTGTTCACTATCAAACCCATTTGCTTCGCTTCTTTGTCAAAACGGGAGAAAGAGAACTAACGGCGCGATTGTTGAGACCAATGATATCAATATTATCGGCATAGGCCAGTAGCTGTACACTCTTACATAAGATTGTGTCTTATCTATTGAACTCTACAGCTCAAATTATTCTCTCCAGCAGCTTGGGGAGGTCTCTCCTGATCCTAACGGAGCTTTTGGTATTGCTCAACGTCAGTTTACACAGCCGTATTAGCTTTGCGATGATACCAAGTTCAGATATAGCGACATAGAGACAGTTCCTTTTCGTGCGGTAGGAGACGGTTCTAAAACCGACGAAGAGATGGTGAGTGACGATCTTCCTTTCAATGGTATTTTCCAAGATTTAATGTATGGTGAAAGTCTTGGCTGCTAATCAGACATTGAAAACACAGCCCTCAGCAGTAACGGCAGACTGAAAAGTTCATACTTTTTATAAGAAGATGCCGCTCGAATTGCAGTTAGGCCTAACCATCAAAAGACCGTGTATAAATGGCTTTAATCGGATGTACTTTTTTTAATTTTCCGTGTATGAAGTATATTTTCCTACTACTGAATATTCTTTAACATGAATTGGTTACCGGTTTTTCTAGAAAATCATGAAATACCTAAAAAAAGAATTTATTGGTAATGAAGCTAGCTTGTGCATTTGTATTTCTCGAAGTTTAGTGTGTGCGTGGTTGCAAACAAATATATACATATATACATATATGCGTGTATATACATATGTATGCGCACAATTACGACGTGAGAATTCTTCACATCTACGCTGTGCTAAGCCAGAAGCGATGCAGCGCATTGGAAACGTGCAAATTGAATAACAACACTGAGAAAACCAGCAACAAACTAAACAAGTAAAATCAAAAAAATTTCAAAAAAAATCAAAAGAAATAGTGAAATAAAATGCAACGCCAACACACCAATTCAAGATGTTGCACATGCAACACGCCACAACGAACGGCACACAATGTGCTCGTACAATTCGCGAAAATCTTGTAGAATTTGCATTTTCGCATTGATTTCGAATGCGCTTGCAAGTACGTGCATGCACACACACGCACACACATACACTGACATGCGCTTAAAATTTATTTATTTTTGCACACACGCTTTTGCATAGAAGTGCGGCGAAGACTTGTGTAGTGTCTCTTCAAATTGAAGTGTCGGGCTCTCACTCCACTTGAATTGGCTGGGTTCGACTTGGCTTGGCACTCATTCAGCACTCAGCGGTTGTGCGATGGTGTGACTAATTGTGTTTTTATCGCAGATGCACAAAACAACATTTTCGTAATAAGATTCCAAAGACAACAACAACAATAGTGGTAGTTGTAATGCCGCCCCACAACCAGCCAGCGTTGACACACTGCTTCACAGTACCGTATTTTTATATTTTTATACCCTCAATAGAGCATATTAAGTTTGACAAGAAGTTTCTGATAACCAGAGGGGAATGTAGACTATCTTATAAAGTACTATATATATATATACAAACATACGTATAAATAATCTGCGTGATGAGCTGAGCTCTTTAGCCATGTCCGACTTTAAATATGCGAGGTAGTCCCCCAATTTTTAAGATATCGATCTGATGCATACGTCCCTCTTACCCCAAGAGGCTGCTCACTTGCCCGAACCACCAATTTAGGTCGATTATATGATATAGCTGCCATACAAACTGATCGATCAAACTCATCCTTGTAGCAACATTTTTTTTATTTGTTAAGGGTATATTAGCTAAGGTGCAGCCTAAGTTTACGTTTTTTCTTGTTTTTCCTTTTCTCTATTTCTTTACACATTTTTGATATTTTGGTGATTCTTCGTTCGCCTGTGATTTGCCACAATGTTGTTGGCATCTTTCGCAAAGTGTTGGCAAATGCGTGCAATCAGTGATGCTAATGAGCCACTTTGCCTTTGTCGTTGTTGTTGTGTAGCTTCATTTGTGGCTGTTGTTGCTTTTGCTTTATAACCACACAGAAACGTGCCTCATAATATTATATCCGCTGCATATTTTCATCTATAAATAATTTTTTTTTCACCTCTGCAGCCGCTTTGTAATTATTTTCGTTGTATTTTATTCTTATTTTTCCTTCGGTTAGAACATGCGGCATTCATTGTTTGACCAAATGGCAGAATTATTTGTTGCAGCGCGCGAGGGGGCGTTTTGGGAGTGACTTGTTAACCTTTTATGCTAAATACCAAGCAAGCAAACGAGTCTTAGACAAAACAGCAGCAGGCCAACCAGTTTTGTGGCTTTGGTGCAACAGGATGCAATGCTGAGCTAATGACTAATTCTACTCGCTTATTCCGTTTAAGTAAGCATAGCAGAAGTCTACATAATGGGTGTTAGATGGTAGAGTTATTGAGGCAGGAAAATTTCGATTGAATTTGCCCGATATTCGTTGGAAATAATTGCATGTTTTTTAATATCCGTGATTCCTTTCTTCATTATTCTTTGGTATGTATTAGTGTAAAATGAAAAACAAAGTCAACATATACATATATTTTAAGATAGCTTGCTTAAGGGGCTATACCAGTGTGACACTTGTTTTTGCTTTTTCGATAGCTTATATTTCCAAAAATACCCTATGAAATCGGCAAGGTCGTATCTTGAATAGTTTTTGGATGGCAGCGTTCTAAAGAGCGGCCGCTATGAGGTGCAAAGATATATAAGTGAAACTTTAAACTTGTTTTTCTCTAAACGACATTTCTCAAAACTGCTGACATCTTAACTCAACGAAAAATTTATCGACCGACTTCAAAGTAAAACTGAGTAATGTTGAATAAATTTACAATGACCTACGGTCTTTGGTTGAAAATTGTCAATTTGGCATTAAAAAAACGACAATTTTTTACCTAAATAAAAACGAATTTTTTTTTCAAAACTACGCCATTTTGTTAGTTTTTGATATTTTTCAAAAATCGTAGGTCATTGTATAGGAAATACCTTTAACTTTAATAATCTTTTTGTTTTAGCTACTCATTTGGCCGGAATCATGCCAGAAGTTGGGGTATTTTTTTGGCATCTCCGAAGACAGCACGTAACTCCGTTAATTTTCAAAATTAAAAAAAAAAAAATCGTAAAATATAGCTGAAGATATACATACCTTATTATGTGTAAAGAACTTAAAAGCATTCGATCGAGTACTTTCTTCTAAAAAATTCACGAAAATCGTTTAATTTTTCATGGGTTACACTGGTATAGCCCCTTAAATCTATATAGTCATAACAAAGGAAATGGGATAGCTGTGAAACTAGCTAACATTACTCTTCAGTATATATTATCCAATTACCCAGCGGAACAACACTTAAAAATTATGGAAATCTCTTTTGAAACTCTCTTTCCTTGCTTCAGACTTATCTTTAAATATACCGTTGAATATTATCTTCACTGATTAGGTATATTTTTAGCTCAACGTGCATGTGAAAATGCCAACAACTTCTGGACATAAACATAGTGAATGCTTTCAGCTCCGTCAGCAAATGTCTCTTGGATTGACTGAAAACGGGTTCCACTGGGCGGCAATTTTTGTTTCGGGAACAGGATAAAAAATAGACGGAGCCAAATCTGATGATTATGGTGGTTGATCGAAGGTATTCATTGCGTTTTTGGCTTTAAATTCAGTTATTACTGATTTTTTTATATTTTCACACAAATGCCTCAATATGTCCAAATAAAACTCTTTATTGACCGTCTGTATCTCCGGAACAAATTCATGAGGCACCAAAATGGGAATATCGAAAAAACAATGAGCAGTGAGCATAATCTTAATTTTTCCCTTCAATCCGATGATTGTTGACTTGTTAGCATGGCAAACTCATACACCATCAGTAGTTGTAATGCGCTCCATGAATGTGGGAATTCGCACGATCAAGCATGTCCAAAGAGACCCGTTTAGTCGAGCAAGAACGCGTTTCCATTCATACAAAATATCCACAAAACTCATTCGAATGGACTCGCGGGAGATGTTGAGCTCTCTGGCCATCACTCTAACACTTGTCTGATGAGGCATGTCTTCAACGATCTCACCGCCGTCTTTGAATGCTTTCTACCACCTGTAGGCTTATGTTTTTGATAAAACCGAATCACCGTAAGCCTTTTTCAACATTCGCAATGATTACACATACAGAATTTGGTTAGAAATGCAAAATTTTAGATACTTTTGTTGTTCGATATTTTTATCTATTGTAAAAATCGTAACCCACTACTGAGGTGTACCGACTTAAACAGCTGCTGTAAGCAAACTGTTTGACAGATCAGACTCACATTTAGCATAATAATTAAAGACAGTCCAGCAAACCTAGCAGAACAAAGCTTTTTGAAATATCATTTACCCGCGGAATTTAAATCACAATTTCAGGATACAAGAAAGTAAGTCAAGTTGCAAGAAAATTCACCAATTTATTTACCGAACTCATCCAAATCTAAGTTTTCATTAATTTATTAGCACCGTAGCCTATCAATCTGGCGGCAAGTATCTGCTCACTGATCCAGTTCAAACAATGTACGTACGTATATAAATCATGAACTCTACTTTTCATATTCATCTACTCTATAAGCGATAATTTCCAATTATGTTTCTATAGGTGTTGTTATCACATTTCGCCTGATAACCATACTGTTCCAAGGCTTAAATTTTATAATTGTTCTTTCAGATATATCCAATATACATATAACCATTTTATAATTAGTGGTTTCTATTACATAGTTTGTAAACTTATGAAAAGTGCTGTTTTTAGGGAAATGTTTTACTATGTTACTACAAAAGTAACAACTATCACCTGGCTGCCATTTCCAAGTTTTCGTGTAACACCCTATATTATTAGCACATAAAATAATAGTTCATCTGCGAAGATGTTTAATTATGCCAAACAAGTATTTAGTATGCAAATATGCAAGTGTATGTGCTTGCATAATGAAATTTAAAATGAATTTAAAAGCTCATGCATATTAAAATCGAAAATCTATCAGCGTTTTCTTCAAGTCAACTTGTGATTTTGTTCTTTACTGCTCCAACTGCAAGGTCAATTAGCGACTCACAACAAAAAAGTCGCCGCCGGCGTTACTGCTGATGCTTTAACATCACTGATTTACTACATCGCGGAATTCATAGATATCATATAAATATGTGCATAGCCACATTTTTCAAGTAACGTTTGCCAGCACTCTTCCGCCACGAGTACTTTCGACAGTGATACTCTTAAGAATTCATGATTTATCGATAGAATCACTATAAACATAAATACATATATGTATGTACATTGTACATAGACACATATGTGATTGAGCAAGTACCCACATACCAGCGGCTGTCATTACAATTTGTTGGGCATTAAAATTCTTTGATGTGCGTCCGTGTGCTGGCTGATGTTTTATTGAAGGCGCACAAAATTGCTGGGAGTGCCTTGTCACTTGTTGTTGTTGGCGTTGGAAAATATTGCTTTATATGATTTATTATACAATTGAATGGAAATCCGTTTGCAATTTATCGCGGCGCATTAAAATATAAAAATATTTTGTTTCGATAGTCTTCAACATGTGTGTATGAGTTTTCAAGACATTATGTTTACATTGATATATACATATACATACTTATATATATTAAGTGAGTACTTCTATCGTGCTTCTGAGTTATTGACATCCATCATTTGTGCAGCAAAGAGTCGAACTTCCATTAAAGTGATGCTTGCCGGCTTGTAAGATGTCGAAGAATAATTAAATGACAATGGATTTTAAGTAATTTTCGTTTGACCTGAGGGCAAACCTGTTGTCCAAATGCGCGAAAGAATGTTTATGGTATTAATGGCAATTCACCTTCTGCTTCTAGGCAGTTATTTCGTTTTCTGAAGAAGAAAAGTCAAATCAATTTGATACGGTTAAATTTGATATGTACAAGCATAAGTGCATATGAACTTTTGATGTAATTAGGATAAATAATAAATAGTTAAATGTTTGTTATTTTTTTTATTTTTTTTATATATCTATTTATTAAATTCTAAAGTTTCGGGGTTTCAATAAAACATTTCGGGAACCCGAAATTTAGAGACTAACTAAATATTTCTGTTTTATACATATCTATCTGAAGTTACGGGATTTCAGTACAACTTTTCGGGATCCCGAAATGTTCGGAACTAATTAAATAATTTTCTTTTATATCTATTCATTAAATTCTGAAGTCTCGGGATTTCAATACAAATTTCCCGAAACCGAAATTTTCGGGACTAATTGTATGTATGTATGTATGTATGAATGTATGTATAAGTAGATACTTACATATGTACATATGTACATATGTACATATGTATGTACATACATATATATTTTATATTTTTTTATACATTTCTTAGATCTGGTTTTGAAAATTGAATGTTTTCGTATTTCAATAAATTAATTTCGGGATCCCGAAAATTTTCGGGACTAATTAAAATTAGTAGAAAGTGAAATTTTTACAGTTAACTAGACCAGTACATTGGGTTTCATTGTAATATGAGGTAAAGTTTCGATACATTTTATATAACTTCCTGGATCCCGAGAAGACATATGTACATACATACATATGTATGTATGTATGTACATACACTTGTGCTCATATAATTAAGTCACGCCAGTAACAGAACGAAAGTTTTTTCAAAGCACCTTCTATGGTACAGGAATGAAACTTAATATGTATGTTTTGTAACGTTTTGTTTTATTGTGTTTTTATTAATCTAATAATTAAATTCCGAAGTTTGTGGATGTCAATAAAACATTTCGGGACCCCGAAATTTTCGGGACTAATTAGTTATATGAAAGTAGATACCTAATTTTATACATATTTTTTTTTATAAATTTCCTAAATCTGACAAATATGAAAAGTTTCGGAATTTCGGGATCCTGAAAATTTTCAGGATAATTTTAATAAGTAAAATTAGTAGAAGCTAAAATTTTCAAAGTTAACTAGACCATTTCATTGAATTTCATTGTAACATGAAAGTCATAGAAGGTTCTAATATTTTATAAAACTTCCGAAATACCGGGAGCTTCTATAAAGATTGTAGATAGTTTGAAATTACTTCTAGAACAAATGCATAGGTCCAGCAATTTTATAATTATCATGGTTTTTAAACAAAAGACTTCAGCAACGAACCCGATAAAGATTTAAGCCTAGAGTTGCCATTTAAGCACCTAGAACAAAAAATGTGATACCAATGAAAATTTTAAATTTATAATATGTTATTGAAAAAGGAAAATATTCGTTTATAAATTTTCCATCACAATTTTAACAATTCTTATATAAACAGGCACACTCACACAAATGCATGTTTCTATTCATGTAACTCAAATAAAATTCGATATGAGTGATCAATCAGACTATTGCAATTTTTAACAACTTTTTGCATTTATTTTCAATGAAAGTTTTCGCGCAATATACAAACTGCAGCCTGCTTACATGTGCATAGTTGATCTGATTAATTTGTTTCAAAATATTCGTTTTGGCCGATCGCAGCTTTTGAAAGCGATTTCTAGGCAATCAACATACAATCAAAAGCCAATTCAAAAAGCAGAGAAGTAAGTTGATTTTAATTACATTTTTATTGCGCTCTTAACTAAATTAAGTCAATTGTATCATTTAAAAGCAACCACTAAGCGTAATGAGCACTGAGTTGTGCACTAAACTGTGAGTTTTATGTGAGTAACAGTTAAAGTTGATCGTCGCATAAAATTGAGTGCTTCCGATAAATACTTGCTGTTATTTAAGATCATGTTTGCTTACTTGACTGCTTGCTGTATGAGTTTCAAAACAATAGCTTTTGGTAAGGAGAAGTTAGAGACATAAGGTTTAGGAGTTTTGAATGCGAATTAGTTTTTCTCCCAAAACTACCCACACCGTATGCAGCAGAAGAATTTTTCTACTTTATTAATTGTCTACAAAAAGAGTGCGCAATAAATCAATATTATATAGGAACACTTTTATGTGAAAGTTTCTTATTTTTTATGGAATTGTGTTAAAATTTATGCCAATACTTTCGTCCGCGGTCAGACCAAACGCATACTTTCAAATCGACAATCCACCTTGATTTAATCAGAAATCTTTTGGGTGCCTAATTTTGATTCAGCTGACTTGACTAGTATGACTGAAGATAGGTCCCATATATTTGAAATTAGTCTTTTGAAAGTTGGTTAATTCAGAAGAAAGTGTAGAGATGATTTTACCTCGTCCTCATTCAGACAATTTCATAATTTGTCATCAGTAAGGCTCAGTAAATACTTCTGCAACCAGGCAAGATGAACTGCCTCTGAAAGCAAGTAGTTAATTGGAGTCCAGGCGGCCTAATCTAGGCCAATATGAGTTTGAGTTCTAAACAAAACTTTTTTATACAATATTTTTTATACATTACATTTTATACAATATTTTTTACACAATACATTTTATACAATATTTTTTACATATATGCTTTAGACGCACTCAAAGGAAAAAAAAAAGATTTATAAGCCTTTAATATTACAGCCAGCAACATCAATGACAGTCACTTTGCTCACAATAAATATTAAAATTAATAAGCACTCCAACTTAAGTGGATAAGAATGCATTAGCAAGAGATACGCATAAAAGCAGTGAAGTCATAAAAACTTAAAAATACATGCTTACACATTCAGCAACTGCAACTGAAAGTACGAAGGCAAACAGTCAAAGCGCATGCGCACCGCAATTAGCTACTTGCAAAACTTGTCTAAGTTGAAATATGTCTTTATTTTTATTTTTTGTTGCCGCACTGAGTAGGACATGGAAATTATTTATAACCGCACATGCAAAGCGCGCACACACAACGAAGAATGCGAATAATATATGCACTTACCTACAGTTATGTTGCACATTTGCAAGAAATATGTGAGCAAAAGCGCGAATTCGTCTGCGATTGCCAAAGAGGCGAAGCAGAAGCCACTAGCGCGACTGTTACATACCCACACACACACATTTGAATAGGCACTGCGATGGGCTCAAAATTGTTGTTTTGGTTGGTACACCGCGCGGTATGAGTAACATTTGCCGTAATCGCTGTTATCAGCGCGCATAAATCTGCAGGGATTTTCTCCAACATTTACCATTTACATCTATTGTAATTTATTATTTTTTCGACTCTTGCAGCGGCAAGCTGCTTATTACATGGCACCGCATAACAAAATACAAAAATGTGCCACTATGTCATGCGGTGACTGTGCCGCGTCACTGGATTGCGCAGGCGAATGTCGGCCGGCAGCCACAGCCAGTTGTGCGGTAGGCAGCCAACAGCAGCAACAACACGCCAGCGCCGAACGTAGCTAATTTCTCAAAATGCTGGCGGTGCATATTACAACGCGGCCTGCCTGCCTGCCAGCCTGTCTGTGGCTTGTTGCTGGCTGGCGCGTCAGATTTGTTGCCACGTCTCGGCGCGTCGGCGCATCACGCAGACGCAAGCCGTCGTGCGGCACGTTGGCATTTTTCTTCACATTAATTTGGCAAATGCTCAGTGAGGCGGCAAGGCAGCGAGTCTGCGCATTCTGGCGTTTGCATTCACAGTTTCCATGCACACGTTTCAGAAATTGATTTTCCACTTGGTTGGCTTGGCTCACCAGCTGCCGTTGGCATGGCGTCAACTTTTGTGGTGTGGTGTGCTGTGTGGCTGGCTGTGGCGCATCTTCAAATTCCTGGCATTTGTCGCGCTGCATTGAGGTGCCTAAATAAAAGGAAAATTTATTGCGTTTCTTGTTTGTTTGCTTGTTCGGTTACGAACTGTGGATTATTGGCTGCGGTGTTGCGCTTGGAGTGCGGTTGCGGTTGTTTGCCTGTCTAAATGACGTTTAACCCGTCTGCTAAGCACAATGACGACGACTCCTCACTAAATCACTAAATGAATGTGGCTCTTAATTTCCTTTATGCATTCGTTATGTAATTATTTTTTGTTGCAATCGAAAGGCAATTTCGAAATATGTGGAAATATTGCCTGCCAAGTGTTGCAATGTGGTGAATATTATTTTTTTCCACATAATTAAAAAGATAGTTGGATAATAGTATTGACAACATTCTAATCTGAAGAAGAGGCAGGGAGTTGAGACTCTCTTTCGTACTCAACTACATATATGAACTTTTAAACCAATAAACTTATATCGATCAATGACAATATTCTCTATGTTTTATACTTATATATTGGGTAGTCGAAAAAATATTTATAATGAAACTTCAACTTATTTTTTTATCTTTATAATGAACTTTAATGAACCAAATACGTACCATTTTGGTTGACTACTTTTTGTAATTTTTCCGATAGAGACATTATTCCATCAGTGTAAATTTTCTGGTTTCTCGGCGAAAAACTGCGTCAAATAAATTTCACGGCTTCTCTTGAAGCCAACTTTACTCCATTAAGGGAGTTCTGCATTGACCGAAACAAATGATAGTCCGATGGTCCAAGATCAGGGCTATAAGCTGGAAGCATCAAAACTCCACGGCCAGTTTCTGCCGAGTCATCAAAGATGTGTGTGGGTAGAGTTGTTCTGATGGAAGACGAAACCCTTTCTGTTGATCAGTACTGGCCGTTGTTTTCAATTGCTTGCTTCAATCTCATCAGTTGCTGACAGAAAAATGTGAAATCGTTCGACCAGGCTGGAGCAGCTCATAGTGGATGATTCCTTTCCTTTCCAATCCCTCTAAACACCCAGCATATTCTTACGACGCGTCAATCCTGGCTTTGCGACCATTTGTTGAACTTCAAAACGCTTGGGTTTTGATATTTTTCGCACATTATTGTCGTACTTGATCCACTTTTCGTCACATTTGTTTCAGAAATGGTTCGATTTCATTTCGTTTCAGCAAAGAATCGCAGATGTTAATTCGGTGCATTAAATTTTTCACAGACAATTCATGTGGTAACCAAACATCGAACTTATTTTTGTAGCCAGCCTTTTTTAAATGGTTCAAAACCGTTTGATGATGAATGTTAAGTTCCTTAGCGATGTCATGGCTGGTTATGTGACGGTCCTGGTCAATCTTTTCCATAATTTCATCGACTTTTTCAACGATAGGTCCAGCAGAGCGAAGTGCATCGCGAGCGAACCATTGTTGTGGTACACGAACTGATACAGCATCGTCTCCGTAAGCATCACAAATTTCATTGGTGGTTCCCCTTTTTTACCCAAAAATTACAAAATACAGCGAATTTCTTCATGTTTTCACTCATTTTTGAACAGCTGTAACTTTTTTCAACTTCCCGGAATTTATTGTTTTTTTTTTAATAAATAAATCTCACCTTTTCAACGTTATATGGTATGACATGAGATTTACGACTGCAAATACATCTATTGACAAAATACGAAAAAACTTTTTCGACAACCAATATATTGAAAGAAACGTTCAGCTGACTGAATGAAAGGCGCCAAATTAGTACTCAATTTAGGGATGGGGATGCTTGATGCTTGACAGAAATTCCTCAATGGGGTTGCTGCTTCAATTACCGAAAGCTTAGTAGAGCTTCAGTAGGAGAAACGCCGTTGAGCTCAAATTGAGTTGGGAGCAGTATTTGAGGCCGATTGCCAGTTACCTGGTATAACGATTTTTGATTTGTAAGATGCACTGTTGGCAAAATAAATATATAAAGACTGACAATAATCGGACCACTTTTGAGAAGTCATTTTTATCTACAAGGGTTAGTCACGTTTTAGTATAGCCCTGCGACTGTAACTGCTTACCCTGAAGCGTGATTATACCCCATATTCTTCATTATCGAGCCTTAGAAAAAAGCCAGCATTGCAATCCCTAACAAATTCCATAAGTTATTGCCAAGCACAAATGATTTAAACCGCCACACGAGCATTAATATTTCTCCTTGGGTATATTGCTAATTTGACGTTAATAAGATGAGGGCACATCAACGCGCGAGCTGGCAAAAATCTTCACAACTCAGAAAAAAAATTACAAAGATCGTGATAAGTTGGCGAAAATCATGAGCTGCTCGAGGGCTTGGAAACAAATAACAGCAATAAAATGATGATAAAAGCTACACGCCGCATTTTTTGGCACTTTCAATTACAACGGCTCCAAAACGCTGGGTCCTCTTCGAGCTGTGATGTGATACTGAGGAGGAACAACGGGGCTATAACCTAAGTAAAGATTGTAAGTTTAGTGTGGGTCGGCAGCAGCATTAGCAGCACCATCAACACGGCTGTAAGTAACAGAAAAACAATGAAAACATTGACAAATAAACAGTAACAACGGAAAAATTCACCGGCAATGTGGCAATTGTTAACTGATAAAGTGCACATTATTTATTTTCAAAATTTTATTTCTACCGCTTTGAGCCGCTTACTTTTATTGTTCGCATTCATTTTGTTTTTATTTTGTTTGGCATTACAACGAATTCGTGCACACTCACCGCTTTTATTTATTGTGGCAACATTTCCATTTTCGGCTGCTGGATACAATTAATCAATGTCTCTCGCCTTCCTATGACATACGTACAAATGTGCAATCACACATAGATAACTCAAAATTGCGTTCACCTATTAAATATAAAAAAATAATATTTTAATGCTCACTGTTTATATTTTTCACGTGCTCTTATTTGTGTTTTTATAAAAATATAAACTCCGTGCAACAGTCCTTTAGCTGTTCTTTAATTAGGTGTCATTGTTTGAATCTTTGCCATCAACCTTTGATCAGCTTAGCTGAGTAATTGTTTATATTTGTATAGCATTTAAGCCTCAAATTAATAGAGTTCAATAAAAAAATGTATCCATATTTTATATCCAATAAAAAATGTAAAAAAGTTATTGTATAATCACTTGAATAAATGTTATATTTTTAGAACCTCTAGGAGTGTTGTGCGATTTCAGTTCTCGAGGACTTTAGTGGATTATGAAAGAAGCCTTAAAGTATCCAGAAAATTATCGTTGTTAGCTGCAAGAATTGGAATACTTCCTGTTATATTTATAACACTTTCCACCAACTCATAGTATACTCAATCGATAACGAGCAAGTCAATTGAAATGTCTCCGGCTTACCATAGTAAATAACATTTTTTTTAGCAAGTTCACATTGGTTACGGAAGCAATTCGAAGCTCAATTCACGGACTTTTGCTACCGTTTTCATTGACTTGTGACACGGTGCATTGGCTTGGTAAAACAGCACTTTCTTTTTCAATTTTCAAATGCGACCGTTTTTCGACGATTTCGTCATTCAAACGGTCTAATAACACTAGATAATAATCGTTGTTGAAGGACTTCCTTTTTCAAGTTAATCAATAAAAATGATGTCATGAGCTTCCCAAAGTAGACGCCATAACCTTGCATTTTTTTACGTTTTGCAGCTGATTCATCGTGTTTAGTTCACATGTATGACTGTCGATTGGACTTCTTAGCGAAATGATGGAGCCATGTTTCATTCATTATCAGATATCGATTTAAAAACTTGGGTTTATTACGCTTAAACATCACCAAATTCTGCCCCGGTTTTAGTTGAAAGTGAGATCGCGCGGCACCCACTTTCCACAGAGCTTTCTTATACCCAAATTTTCATGAAGGGTATGTCCACTTTTAGCTGATATCCTTAGGGTGCTTGCTATCTCGGACAACTGCACTTTACTGTCATCCAAAATTAGTATGTTGACTTTTTTGATATTTTCTTCGATGATTGAATGAATGATGAAAAATACCAAATTATCTTAATATTATAATATTAAATTGATTTTTATCTATCGTCTCAAATTTTCTTGTCCATTTGTCGCATGTTGCATATCATATGTCGCATTACAGTTCTCTATATTTACATACATATATAAGTAAATTTCTATGTACGCACTTGGCTCTACTAAACGGGCAAGGCTGAGCAAATGACCGACAGAACTTAATACAAATGTATAAGGGGGGATCACATTTAGACAATTAAATGCAGTCCTTTGTGAAGCCAGACGAAAAAAACTTCTGTAGTTAGATATCAGCTATTGGTAAAACGCCCTAAGCCGATTACAAATTTGTTTCTTTTATGACTCTTTTATTTCTATTTCCATTGTTTCACCTGGGTATCTAAAATTTTATCTATCTCATCTTCTTCCAAACAGCTCAAGCAGCAAAAGCACCTATTGGCCAGTGTCCAGTTCGTACGTCTACAACCACTGAAACGGGGAACTTGATGAGAGCGAAGAGTTCACTATACCACTTACAATTTATCCTAATCCAGGAGGACATTGCGACTGCACAGCCACTGGCAGTTGTCCAACTCTTTCTGAACTGATCTGAGTCTCAACAGTCCAATAGTGAACTATAAGTAGTCAACGGAGCTCTTATCTGTTCCCATTTCGCAGTTATTGAGTCTGAAGTACCTGTCCTAGCGATTACATCAGCCTTACAGTTTTATGCAACCAGTCTATTCATATAATAACTCTATTATTATTTTTTTTTAATTTTCCCCTTTTATCGTGATTTCATAAAACTACACACTATTTTATTAATCGAAATTATTTCACAATGCTAGCGGAAAAGCAACAAAATACAGGATTCCCAATAAGAGCAAAATAATTCTTTAAAAAAATACTCTAATTGGTTAGGAAATTCAAGTGTCATTCAAATGGCCTCCAAGACTTCCTTTACAGCAAGGAATTTTCGAGTATTTTTTCTTTCTTTTCGAATTCTAAAGCTTGAAGAGCATTCGGTTTATTGCTAAAGACCAATGACTTCAAATAACCTTAAAAGAAGTAGTCTAATGGTGTTCAATCACAACTACTTGGAGGCCATTTAATGTCACAATTTTTTGAAATTATCGAATTCAGAAAATTTTCTCGCAGTAATTCGGTTGTTGCACGTGCTGTATGGCACGTAGCCCCGTCTTGTTGAAACCAGATGTTGTCAAGATAAACCTCTTTCAATTTCATTTCAAAAGCAATACGGACCAATGATTCCGCCAGACAAAAATCACACCAAACTGTTAATTTAGGTGAATGTAATGGTTGTTCATGAATAATTTGTGGATTCTTTTCGCACCAGAATCGACAGTTTTGTTTCATTATCGCACCACTCAAAAGGAAGTGAGCCTCATCAGAGAAGACGATTTTCTTCAAAACAGTTAACATTTTCAAATTGTTCCAAAGCATAGCAAATTTGTCAGCAAACTCATGGCCTTTACGGAGATCCAGTGGCTTCAGTTCTTGAATTAAAAAAAATGTTATATGGATACAAGCCCAAATGCTTTCTCAAAATCCGCCAGGTTGTCGCTCGAAATTTTCAACAATTCGACGAATAGCGAGCACAGGTGGACAATTGGTGGAAGTTCCAATTGGAGAATGATTATTCTGATAATAAAATCGAATTATTTGTAAACGTTGTTCTTGCGTATATCTTTTCATGATGAACATTACTGAATACAATGAAAAAACATTACAAATCATGACATATTAAAAATGGCCGAAACGACACTTAGAACTCATACTATCGCTATTAGAAAACTTCGTAAAATGTTAGTTACAAAACTGATTTCCATAGTGAAAGGGTATACTTTTAGCTTACCAATGCTTATATCAATAAAAAAAGTCTTAATAATTTGTGAATTTACTAATTCCCTTTAATTATAAGCGAATAATTTGTCTTCTTCAAACAAAAACATTTGTTAGGAAATCAAAAAACAAGACAGCTCTTTCGTTTATTTTTAGGAAATCAGAGACTAAGACAGCTCTTTCGTCTCATTAATATTAAGTAAATTTGCAGTGATATTGCAATATTCCGCTTTGGCGGAAATCATGTTGAATTAACCGTATTAATTTGCATATTAAATAAGTGTATTAACGTCGTGCTCATTATGAATCTTCATTGCAAGTAAGCGCCCATCATAATTCATTATAAGTGAAATTTTATTGTATTTAAATATCATGCTTTCCTTGAATAAGAAATAATATTAATAATAGCTACAAAAATAAGATAATAATTTCTTTAAAGCGCAAACCGAGATTAATGACCCCGCTGCGAAGAAAACACCAGAAAATGCCAGTAGATTGACAGCAACGAATTTCGCCAACTAAAACTTAGTTGCATCAAAGGTCTTTGTATTCAGCGCAATCGATTGTTTGGCCAGCGACAGTTGCACTTCTTCCCACGCAAGGTCTGCACAGCGCCACATGTCTTCCGGTTGCTGCCGGAGTGCTGGAGACATCGCGAACTACATCATTTACCACAACGTAATCGACACTCAGCGTTCGCGCATTCAAATGAGCGATTATTGCCAGCATTTTCATGACTGTAAAAATGCCCACTGGTATCAGCAATAATGTTGCATGCACATACATAGGTATATATGTATGCGCAGCGTTTGTAATGAAATTGAAAATGCGCGTCAATTATTTACAGCGCGTGGGACAGCGGGTATGGTGAAGAAAACTCGTATGAGCCAATACGTGCGATTAAAAAGTCATATATCTAAATTTGCTGCATCCTGCTGGTTTGCAATATGAGGGTGGTGCTCCTGATAAAATATTGCAGGAACCGAAAATTATTTTTAAATGGTCAAATTTCATAAAAGTTTAAAATTTATTCACCAAAGGCGGACTATTATATGCTGAAGCCATTTTGAAGTTAATTTGAGTATTGGTTATAAAATAGTTATATATTGGTTATCATATACTTATATGAAACAAGATTTTTCGTTATAAAATGGTTATATATTGGTTATTATATCTGTTAAAGATTTTGGTTTTTTTTCGATGATACGTGGTTTTGCAGTTTGTATAAGTATGTATATTATATATGATTGTTTTTTATATATCAGAAAAACCCAAAAAATAGGCATATTAATGATAAATGTTTTAGTTATTAATTTGAACACCCCTAATGTTCTTACAAACAGACATATATTGTTTATAAATGCATATGCCGGGGCATCATGCCCTCAGCCACTATTGGCAGCCTCAATTGGTCATGGCTTAGCATCATAACACTTGATTGTAATGAGAAAATCATCAAGCGCTGACTTCAGCAGTTTCTCCAGGAGTTCGACGGCAGGAAAATTCGAATACTGAAAAACTGCTAAGCTTTAAGTAATACTCGTCTCTTTTTGGAGGTTTGCAAGCGTAGCGCAGCGCACATAAGGAAGACATTTCCAAAATAAAAAATCACAACAATAGCAACAATGTTTTTAAATGTGCATGGAAAAGTGCAAAGGAGGCAAGGAGTGAAAAGAAAGCTAAATAGGCAAAGGTTCAAACGTGTAGAGTACATAAATGCACACTACAGTCGGTAATGAGAACACAACTATTAAAAAAGTAGTGCAAGAAAAATATAAATCGACTTTGCAGCGTTTAAACTAATGAGGTAAATAAGTCCTATAGGAAGCAAAACTCTACCATGAAGGTTTTTCTATTCTATTTGCTGGCACCATTCGAAATTATTGTTTCTAAATCCGAATAGGGCCCAACAACAATACTTGGATCAAAAAAGGTCCTATAAGAAACTTTTTTGACTTTTTTAATTCTATATAAATCTTAAATCGGTGGCAACCCTTCTAAAAAAGTTGAGCTATAAGCAAATCTCTTCAATTTAATGCTAGTGTTGTAAATTTTCAGTAAAATAAAGAAAAAATATCATATAAAATTGTTCAATAGGTGGCAACACTCCAACAGTTTTGTTCTATAAAAGTCATCTAATCTGGTCTACCCCTAATTAGTGCTCCTTTTACTACTAGTGAGAGAATATTAAATAAATTATAAATAGGTGGCAACCCTTCTAAAAAAATTGAACTTTAAAAATCACTAAATCTCTTCAATTTAATGCTAGTGTTGCAGATTTTTAGTTATTATATAATGAAATTGTATCTTTAAAAATTTTTTAATAGGTGGCAACTCTTCAACATTCTTGCGCTGTGAAAGTCATCTAATTAAATTTTCCGCTCAATAATGAACTTTTTACTACTAGTGCGAAAATATACAATTACGTTGCATTTAAACTGCACTGTTTTAACTAAGTCCCTAAAGTAACCTGAATAATCTCCAGAACATTTCCTAAGAACTCTAAAAAAATTAATAATTAATTCCTAAGTCCTGTTTTATAAAAAAGTCACCTCAACTAAATGTAGGGTTCCTGCGCTTCGTTGCATTTGCATTAATTGTTGTGCCCATAAATGAAGCAACTAAAAGTCGCAGTGCAGCCGCGCAGCAGGGATTGCCAAATCGTGTTTGACGCTGTATTAAAACTAAATTTAAATTAATGCAACAGCAGCAGTAAATTTGCCTCCACACACACTCTTCTCGATCGATCTGCGGCTCATTACGACACCGACTAAACTGCTCATCTGCTGGTGCGATGATGGCTATGATAGCAGACTTGTATTGGGTTGTCGATTATTTTGCATTTTGTACGCGTCTCAAAGCGGCGACAGACTATTAAAAGCGCTTTAAGGTGACGCCTGAAGACGCTACCTTCGACCACCTCGAACTTTAGCTTGATTGACATAATGCGCTAACCACTCTCCCACTTGATGTACTTCGAAAAGCATAAATCATTTGCGACTTCACCCATTTTCGTGGTTGCCACAGCCCGTCGTCTTCATGTTGTTGTTGGCTTTTCCGGCAACCTCAACTTTGAAATGCCAAAATCGCATTTACTTACCTCCACATTTGCTTTGTGTCGCATCCAAGAGATGGCTTGGCGGACGGCCTTTAAGTTTTCTTATATTTGCTGTCATTGTTATTATTATTATGGCTTTTGTAATAATTCTTCATTTTGCTGTTTAGTTTTCGAGGTTTGGAACCTTTGTGCCTCGTTCGTTGGCTGTCGAAGGTGCACGAACAAATGATTGCAGCAATTTTCAACTTAACAGCCGTTGCAGCAATCAAAGTCCAAAACTTTATTAAAAAGTAGTCAAATGACGGAAGTAAATAACGGTTTATTAAATATGCTAATAATTGGTATTAACAATTTTTGGTGTATCAATTATTGTATGGACGTACATATATACGTATGTGTATGTTTGGGAAATTACTAAGCTGTTCAGCAAAGAAAGGTTCAACTTCTATTTTGATACTTTTATTTATTACTTTATTATTGTTACGTCTATTTTTTACTTCAGTCTGTCTTCGCAATAAATATAGGTTTAGTTCTATAACCCAATATAGATTCGGGTTATTAAGTTAGGTTATAAATTCATTTTATATTTTTGAAACATTTATTTTAATTATTATTTTTGTTAACCAATAATGTGGCCAAATTCCATACGAAATTATATTGACTAAGTCTATTCTTTCTTTCATATGCAAAACATACATATATATGTATGTATGAAAAGTCTTAATAACCTGACCTTTGAAATTGAAATGATAAATTTATTACATAAATAAAGGCAATTGTATTGAGTGAGTCAAATATAAAATATCAAACGTTTGCTAAAGTTTTTTGCTCTCCAAAAAACTTCATAAAACAATCAAATGAAAATATTATTCTTCTTCTTTATTATATTTTTCTTGAGCATAAAATGTAGATGACTTACTATACGTATATGCTGAGAGTAGTCTTCTTCCTCTTTATTGGAGTGACAACGCTTAAGCGGTTATAGCTGAGTTTACAATTACCAGTCATTCTTCTTTTTCGCTGTTTAGCGCCAAATGGAGATTCCAAGTATAGCTACGTCCTTCTCCACCTGGTCTTTCAAACGGATTGGATGTCTTCTTCCACCTATTCGCGCATATTGTAAGTTTTCCCTTTTTGTGGATTGGGCAGAGTACACTTAAATTCCAAACGTCCAGCATGCTTTCAGCCGACCATAAGAAGCTGATGCATGCTCATTATCAGTTCTTCGCTACCGTATTTGAATAGCTCGGGCGGAAATTCATCGGCCCCGCTACTTTGTTGTTCTTGAAACGGGTAATTGCTATTCCAACTCCTACTTGGTTGGGCAATGCAACGTCCACACCGTCGTCATCGATTGGGGAATCGCAGGATTGAGATGTGTTCCCTTCATAATATCAATGCGCTAGTAAGCCACTTGATCACCTTTGAGGTTTCCTCAAGAGTATGCTCCGGTCTTGAAACCTTCTGTTAGTCGCCACATCTTTTCGTAGAATTTTTGAGCATTACCTGTGTCGGCCTGCTGATCAAGCTGTTCGTACTCACACATTTCTCTCTTTTTTTTCTGCAAATGCGTCTCGCTTCCCTCCTCAACTCATGGTATCTATCCCATCCCACATGTGTTGTGGTCGAGTGCAACATTGCGTGGCAGGCAGTCTGTTTTTCTCCACCGCGATGGCATTCTTCACCGTCAGCTGTTTTCTTCTTTTCCGAAAACTAATGGTTTCGTTTGCAGCAGTAGAGCAGGAGTACAATTCGAGTCGAAAATTGGTCGGCTATCTCTTGTGATTGCAGCTTCTCGACGTCGAACCTTCCTTGTATTTTTTGACGTGCGTTTTTTGCGGCACAGAGGCGGGTGCGAATCTTGGCTGCAACCAGACAGTGATCGAGTCATTGTTAGGACCTTGGAGCGTACGCACATCTAAAACACTGGAGATACGACTTCCGTCTATCATATCATAATCGATCTGGTTGGTGGTTTTTTGATTTGTAGTGTTTTTTACGTGGCGGGTTCCAAACCCAGCGAGGGTGTGGAGGGTGTTTTTCGCCTTCTCACTTTACGGATTTTTTCAGGCTATCCAGAGGATACTTGGTCAAAGACAGAAAGTCGTGAGCTTGAGTCATATGTAAAAAAATCGTTTCTGGCTACTCTCAAGTGAATGGGAATCAGAAATCTTTCCTCACTTGCGTCAACTTCGACACATGACTCCATCCTCCGCTTTAATTTTAGGCTGAAGAATGATCAGCTACTCAACACAACCAACTGAACTTTTCTCTGTCTACTTTTCATATATTGATGGATCTTTGTGTACGCAAACAAGATACCCTAATAATATTTGGAGGTATGTCTATAACAATATCTTTTTACGGATGAGCAGTAATATGTCATAATGGAACGATCTAATCAACCTTGACACATTTTTCCATCATTTTTACATCTTTATCCAACTTGTTATTCATATTTGCTCTTAGAATCTTAAAGTTTGTCAGCATATTTTGGACATTTGTTTCATATTGGTGGACTGTAACGAAAACGAAATTTCCCTCGGGTGAAACGGGACAGTTTGTAGACCGCAGTTCTAGATATCTCCATGTTCGATTTTTTGTAAAACCTGAAAAAGTTCCGCTTAATTTTTCACATATTTTCGGAAAGAAGCCTGAGAATAAGAATCACGTGGCGTATCCACGAAAAAGGTGCACAGCACACAATTCGTGACTTCGAAACTAAATTTTTATTACTAACAAGTCGATATTTATCAAAATGTTATCTTATCTTGTTTTTATCAATAATTATCTTAACAATAAGAGCACTGCGAATATTTTCATGAATAAGTGTGTAATCTGGACACTTAAAAGCATCAAAATTTGCTAAGATATCCAGAGCAATAAGAAAAACGTTTGTTTTTGCAGAGCTGTGCTATATTCTTCTTCTTAATTGGCGTAGACACCGCTTACGCAAATATAGCCGAGTTAACAACAGCGCGCCAGCCGTTTCTTCTTTTCGCTACGTGGCGCAACACCCACAATGAAAGGAAGCAACAAGCCTCGGATGAGAGCTGTACTATCACGTATTATAAATATACAGGGGAAATTTTCGAAGATTAAATAACAATTCTCTAAACATGAAAATACTGTGATTAAACTTAAAGGTGAATTTTTAATTTATACTTCGCGTGTTTTTTGAATCGGTAAATTTTTCTGTAAGTTGGTAGCACTGTTTGTGACATCTATGCTAAATTTCACATCAAAATATTCATTAGTATTTGAGATACGCGTCGTTTTGTGAGGCTCTGAAAGTGAATTCTTCGGTTTTTACTATGTTTGAATTTATTGAACAAAGAAGTCGGATAATGCACCATCTCATACTGCATTAGTTATTCGTGATCATCTCGCGACATTTTCAATTAATATCGTGCCGCAACCACCGCATTCGTCTGAGTTACCTTCGTATAACTTCTGGCTATTCAGCAAATTCTCATGACCACTCCGAGGACACCGTTTTGACTCAATTGAGGATATAAAAGCTGAATCGAAGGCCATCAAGACGGAAGATTTTTCCAAGTGCTACGATGACTATTACTCTATCCACTATGAGCTTAGATAAGGTAATAAAGCCGCAGATCAACCCACTTGAACAGATTTTGTTGCTCAGAACTCTGCGTATTGAACTAAAAAGGTCATGGCATATCAGAAAGCGCTTCGAACCTTAAACAAATTTGTTGAGGCGTATAATATAATATCATTTCGCGTGGTTCGAAGAAGATATTACGCTGAGATGCTTCAAGATTAGTCTAGCCAAGCTGGGATTGTGAATTAGAGCTTAAATATTTCCATCTCACCTTTCCCCATATTGACAATTTGCGCGCTCTAAAATCTGTAGCCTCATCACATGGTTAGCATTATGGCCTTAGTCTTCAAAAAGGCAAAACAAAAACGCGAAATTTACATGATTCATGACAAATCTCAAAGATTTGAGAGATATTCCATACTCTTTGTCGTAAATATTTTATACAGAACGCAGAAATAACAGTAAAAAGATGACGCTCCAAAAAAACGCAAAGCATTTGCTTAGAAGACCCATATGTAATTATGAGAAAAGCAACTGAGACTCAACAAATTAGCATAGAAATGCAACAGTAAAATTTTATTTAACTAAATTGCTTCAAATATATTAATATAATGGAAACAATGACTTCATTACTCTAACTTATATTGCAGTGTCATTGAAGTAAGCAATTCACCAATAACTTTTGTAATAATAAAATTTGAGCAAATCCATTCGAAGCCAACGAAAGCAACCACAAATGCAGCGAAAGCATTGAAATTGTTATTTGTATGCAACCAAGTACATATGTATGTATATAAACTGGAAAACTATCAATTGTTTAACATCTACATCGGCAGACAGAGTGGAAAGCCTAATCCATGACTGAGCAACTAAAATACAATTGTAATGATACCGCAACCGTCATAGCAATTCACATGAATATTTGCCAAATTTAAATAAATATTTTCCAAATGACACGAAGCAATACACACCGATGCAGGTATGCATGTGTGTGGGTGCAAAGTTGTTGTGGGACTACAAGTTCCCACACTGCCGCAGACGACAGCCGAGCCACCTATGACGTTGACGCTGTCGTCAGCGACGCAAACGATAATGTGGCAGCAACGACAGCAATTGAGGTGAGGATGCTGCAGCGTTGTTGCCTGCGCACACCGACCGCACCACGCCGCACTGCCACCCCACAAGCGCAACGCTCAACGCGCAAGTATATGCCACATGCCACGGCAAGCCACGTTGTGCTGTGATGCGGCACAGTCACCTACATTCGTGTGGTAATACACATACACACACACGCACACACATAACTATAAAAGCAAGGTAGCAACAAATAGCTGTGACAGCATTTAAACAACTGAGCAAAACAGCGCGCGATTGTCTAACAACCCAGGCAGGGGAGTAAGGCACGCACACTCAACTTGTTTGCAGGCAGCGCGCAGTTGTTGTCAAGCGACGTTTAAGCCTCTAACAAAAACAACGGCATGCAACATGTGGCATTACACGGTTGTAAGCAGCGCATATTTCAGTCTATATACATACGCCTCAGTTGTGGCAGCTTGCACCTCCGCCTTCACCGCTTCGCACACGCGCAAACTTCTATTTGCATGTTGCGGCGACAAGCAACAAACGCCTGCAACAATTCTCGCCGCTTGTCGCGCACGAAACGCCAACAAGTCAAAGACATTTTCCATGGCCTCCAGCCGCAGCAGTCACACAATCGACAGCACAAATAGCCAGCCTGTGCGCCAGCCAGCCAAACAAACAAGCAACCAACCGTCAATACACAAACACACATCTACAGGCATGTAGCAACAATCGCTGCCACCGCATCTCCGCAATAGCAAAACAATCACGCTAGAAACCGAAAAATGCAGGCGAAGCCACAGTTGAGTCACACGCTCACTCCCCCAACGGCTTGACTATTGTCGCGGTGCGCCCAAACCGCATTTGCAATTCAACAGCAGCCAGCGCAAGAGCGCACTTCCTCGGCGCATCTCCTATGCATACGCCGAAGCTTTGAGCGCCCAGCAATAGCTGCCACAAAAAGCTACACACCTACAAACACACACACATAGTAGGTGTGTGTATATTTACATTTATAGATGATGTAAGCGCCGAAAAGTGTGATGCATCACCCGCGCATTCGCCGGCCATCCAGTTGCGCTGTTGCATGCCGCAAAGACATTACCTGCGCATACTCGTACATACACACACATACACAGCCAGCAACTGCAGAGTCTCAGCCTCCTTTGGTTGCGTTGCGAAGCTTCACACAGCGTCGCTATTTGCCAAAGTTGCTTGCCGTGCGCTTTTGTGCCGCTGCTTCTTCTTCTTCTTCTGCATTGGTCGCTTTTGTCTCTTTGTGCTGCGCATAGTCATTGTTATTGCTGTTGCTGGCCGCTTAGTCGCCTTTGTCTGTTGTCTGTTGTTTGCTGCCTGCTGGCTGTCGTAAATGTTGTCCCATAGCAGTTGAGGCATCTTCAGCAGATTAAAATCTCTGAGCCCATGCGCACAGTGGGTCGCAACCGAACGCCTGCGAACACTTGCGCTTCTTATATAATTCATAGATTTAACGCGGAAAAGTGTGTTTTTGCATAACTTTATGTATTTGACGTAGTCGCCGTAAGAGTTTGGAGTGGGAAAATTATGCGTTAACTGTGTTTTGGGGCGGAATTCAATTGCTTGGTAGCCGCAGGTGCGGTTGCAATTAGTTAGGGCGTTAGATTGCTTGACAACTGCTGGGTTACTATGTCAACAAATACTTACGCAAAGGTGTTTATGAAATTGGGTCATGAGTGACAAGTGCAGGTTGTTCAACCTATACTAAGCTCGTTAAGGGTTTTGTGGATTTGGTGGGCAAAAACATGGTCTAAGCAGCACGCGCCACCTCTCCCTTTCGATAAAGACTTTTGGGCATATCAAAAGGTCGATATATTTTTGTCAGAATAGTGAAGTGAATATATAGTTTTGTCTCGGGAATTGAAGAAGAAGCATTGACCCGGACTGAAACTGAATCAATCTTTTTCCAGATTGGTACATCCCTTTTTTATATAAATAAAAGTAAATATAAATCCATTCTGGCTTTACGTCTGATCAAATTTGACCCGGACTGCGACCGAATCAATTTTTTTCCAGGTTGGTACACCCCTTTTGTTATATAAACGAAAATAAAAAGATTTACATCTGATCAAATTTGACCCGGACAGCAACCTAATTAATCTTTTTCCAGATTGGTACCTCCTTTTTTATGTATATAAAAATAAATATAAATCCATACTGGATTTACATCTGACCAAATTTGACACGGACTGGAACCGAATCAATCCTTTTCCAGTTTGGTTCATAACTAAAGTTTGGTTCATAACTGGAAAAGGATTGATTCAGTTCCAGCTTTTTTTTCCTTTTTTATGTTCGTGTCAAGTTTCATATTCACACTTATATAATTTAATGAGAGTTTGGCAGCTGTTTGTTTCTGACGTGAACGACGTCTGGCGATTTTTACCATGGAAATGTTTCCAATAGTATCACGGCTTCAGAATATGTTGCAAACATTGCAGAAGTGTTTTTTGGGGAGCCGACACACAGCATGCAGTCAAAGCTTTATGCAAATCGTCCATCCATCTATGCTAATGACTATAACATCGAAAGGATTAAAAAACACTACTTGAAAATCATGGTGTCGGCATCAAAAAGATCTCAGAGGTTCTCAAAATCTCTCATGGATCGACTAAACACGTTTTTAAAAAGGTTTTTGATATGAATCTTGTCAATGCTAGGCTCATATCAAAAGACCTACATATTTTTCTAGAACGACATGAAGTAGAGATCACTAAGGAGATCCTTGGCAACATATCTAAGGACTCTACATTCATCAAACCCTTCATTACTGATGACGAGATGTTGGTTAATGAATATGAGGTCGAAACTATCCAACAATCTATTCTATTGGCTCTGCAAAAAATGAACCGAAAACTTTAGAATCAAATTGCATTGAAGGCATTGAAAGTCATCGCTAACATTTGCATGGAAAATTCGATAGAGACTTGAAATGCTTTTATTGGTTCAGGACCTAATTTTGAAGACAATGTAGTTTTTTTCAGTCTGGGTTCTATTTGTTCACATTTTCAGGGCGATAAAGTTTTTTACAGTCCGGGTCTTATTTGATCACATGCTACAATATTTTGATTGTATAATCCGCACAGCGATGCTCTCTAGATCTTTACCAATGTTATGAAGATTCTTAAGGCGAATCTCTCTACCTTGCGATTAAGCAATTTCATTCAGGGAGTTCCACTATGGATCTAAAGAACCATAATTCTTAAATCTGGTTCATTTGAGTTCGTGTTATGATTTGCCGAAAATAATCTTAATAGCACTCCTTACTTTATAAAAAGCTATATTTTCATATATTGAATCTATTCCCGTTTTGCATTGAGATCCGCGACTTGAAATTGCAACAACTAAATTCATCAACTACTTAACACTTCCTTGAGAATTTTTATAATCAGCTCATTACACATTTGCGATCACGATGCATGACTCCACTTACAACAATGCGCGTATAACTTAGCTTCCCTTTCACTTTTAGAACATTCTACACAAAGTAAGCCAATATGGTCGGCAGCAATTGTAATAAAATACAAGCGTCTTATACAAACACACATACATCTTCGCATATGCCACCGCGCGCTATTGAAAGTGAAGCTCCACCGACCACTCAATGTTCGTGAGCCAACAACAAAAGCACCAGCAACAACAATGGCTAGACAACAAAACCATAAGCCGTCAGCAACAATTCAGTGTGGTGAAGAAGCAACACGCGCACACTGCGCAGCGCGGCAAAAGAAGTGTGTGTGTGTGTGGCAGCAAGCTGCGTAGCGCCAAAGCCAACATTGTTGTCACCGCTACCAGTTCGCCGCCACCAGCGCTGCGCTGCGCTGCTTCGTATAACCGCTTTTGGCTTCTGCAATTGTTGTTTTGCTGCTGCGCTGTCGACGTTGGTGCTGGCGTGCAGATTTAGCGTTGAAGATGTTATTCGAAGCTCTTTTGGCTTGGCGTCGTTGCGATTGCGCAGAGATGGGCCCAAAGTGGTTTTCCTTTCGTTTGCCACAGATCATTCCGCTTCGAATTCATAAACGATCAGGTCGTGCATCGCGCACCACAACGAGTGGTTTGAACATTTTTTGTGTGTGTTTCTTTTTTGCCTTGTCTGTGGGCACCACCGCTGAGACTTTGTGCGCGCTGTAAAAACGCTGTGCGCCGCATTTATTGTGTGTTTCTTGTTATTGTTGTCTTATTTTACTCACTTACTAAAGCTGTCAATTACAACGAGCGCTTTCGTGTATTTACATAGTTTGTTTGTTAAAATTGTTTTTGATATACTAAACGGTTTTCTTCGCGTTTCGCTGCACATTGTAAACGCTTTGGAGTGCTAGCGCCAATGCCAGTGTCCGCCTTCTAAAGCGCCCCAAACGCTCGCACGGACATATACGCATGCGTATTTGCATTTGTTTTTCCGCTTGAGCGCCGCTGCGTCCAATAGCTAAAGCCGACAAACGTTGCAGACGTACAGCAAAAAAATTACCGTTAAATCAAGCAACCAAACTCCCGCAACAGCGATGACAATCAACAGCAACACCAACAACAACAAAGTGGACTTGTGAAAATCTCAAAAACGTTCCAAACGCGTGTGTTCGGTGTTACATCTTCTTGTTGTTGTTTTTTTGTGGAACAGCAACAATTAGAAAATCATTAACTGGAATTAAATTGCAACAGCGTTGACGAGCGGAAGCGTATTGTTGTTGTCTGCTAAGCGGTCGCGGTCTTTTACTCTTTCGCAATTCTTGTACAGTGCCTTACGTCTTCATAATTGTGTTGTTATTGCCATTGTTGTATCTAATTGAAGGTGCGCGCATCCTTGAAGTGCGCGCAAGTGACAAGTGAAGTCAAGCGTATAAATATAATATATACTTGTACATAAATCCACCGGAAATCGTCACGACTGCTAAACGAATCGATTATATAGTTCTAATCGCCTGTAAAAATCGTTTAATTACTTGTGTAAATCACTGCTGCCAAACATTTTTGGGCAAGGACATACTTTAAAACCTAATAGCAATTGTTTAACCTTTGGTGGATATTGCAACGGCAGCATTATGTTGGGAGCTAAAAGCATAACTTGGACTTATATCACTGGTAAGTTGGAGTTCTTTCTTAATATTGTGCAATACACAATAAAATTATGTAATTAAGGAAGCGCTAAGTTCGGGTGTAAACAAACGATTAACCGGATATTCGAAAATCTTTATGTTAGGTATTTGGGGGTAAGGCAAGTATTTATCCGATTCTATCTGCATTTGTTGTCCGGGCATAGTATTGTCGCGAAAGGAATTTTTCCGTATCCATTTTTCCGTTTTCCGTATCATTTTTCCGATCTCCGTAATATACCTCACAGATTCGGCTTCTGTGGGATACTATTCATGCAAAGTTTTATCCATATACATTGTTTGGTTGTTGATTTGTATACTGAAAAGTGAACGAATCAGATGAAAATTTTAATTGTGTTATATGGCAGGAGGCGTGTTATTTGTACGATTTTGCCCATTTGCGCACTTTAACGTGGGAATGTCATATCGTATACCAGCTTTGGTTCAAATTGGTGGAGCAGGTCTGGAGATATAGGTTTTCTCCTAAATAAAGGCGATGGCATGCCTATTGTCAAATTTTCATATCGGCTTGTATAAAGCTTTTTCGTATAATATCGGGTGCAAAATTAAGGAGTTAAAATTTTTTTCTCATATAAAATATGATATATGTTATTGTTACAAACATACACTATTTACAAAGAAATTCTGAAATTTTTGGAAAAAATATTTTAAACTCGGCCATTGCGACGCCATTTCCGTTGACCCCTCGGAAAAAAGAGTGAAAAAGTATGTGGTTTAGCTAAAACCTTAAATTAGAACTAGGACGAAGGAAAAAGAACTGAAAATTGGATTTTTGGCATACATTTTTATAAAAAAATAAAAATTTCCGTGAAAATTCCTCGACTTTTTTTTCAAATAGTTGTAATCGCGAAAAAATCCTTTGTCCAAATTTTTAAGAATTATATCTCAAAGACCTATTTGTGTGAAGATTGGTTGAGTAGTTCTCGTGTTGTAGAATTTAATAAGACAATAGAAAAACTACATAGAATAAATTTTTTGAAACCCGTAAGCCCAGGGGTTACAACCTTAGGTGTCTCCGACACTTTTTTTATTGAGTTATCGCACTTTTAGTACTTTTCAAAAACAGTTATATAGGGCGGGGTTATAATACGATTTCAACTATTTCAAGTGCTGAAGAAATTGTTCTGATCGAATCATATAGCTCACGGAAGGTGCGTAGTTCTGTTTCCTGTCTGCTATGAATCTTTTTTTTTTATTTTGTAATCGCGAATATCAGTGGTCGACAAACTTCTACATTCAAATGCTTTATATTCTATCAATTAGTGGAGTAGTAAAGTAGTTAAAAATAAAATTTTAAATTTTAATCTAAAATTTTTTAATTGAAAAATTTGCAACCCTGAAAGAAAGTCACAATAATCAGCACAAAAAGCCTTTTTATCATTGAATCAGCGCAATTGAAAACATACTCAAAGTAAACTCCTACCAAGGCCAGGCAAAAATTGCAAATCCAATTTGATAATTATGCGTCGGAATTATAAAATTGCTAGACCTTTCATGAACTGAATTATGGGGACTTCTTCAAATGATGTCGCCAGAAAATGACACACCGCAATGACCAGCACAATTTGCATCATTAAAAGAAGATAATGCTTACGGAATTATGTACATACATATGTATGTATGTATGAGTACATTGGGCTGGCAACAATTTGCGCCAATTTCAAGGTTCATTCATTGGTACTCTCCGTTGAGATTTGGCACATTTAAAACACCATAATGGCGCTTTTATTGCGCATTGCGTGATTCGCATAATTATCTCCCACACTTATATATAATACCACATACTCCTGTATACTCAAACGCTACAAGCTTGACATTAGCGTTCAAAAATTTGATAAAGCGTCAGAAGCGTGAAATATGTGGAACTGAAAAAAGTAAAAAAATGACGAAGTTGAAATTAAAAAATAGTTTACTTTTTGTATTCGCACTCAACGTAAAAAAAAAAATATTTTGATAAATTTGTAAAAAATTGTTTCGCTCATTAGCATTTGTTTTGGTCAATCACAGTGGGCAACAGCGGCGTGCATTGCTTTTGTAGTATTTCGAATACAATCATACATAGATTTGTGTTGAGAAATCTAATTACGCATAGAAAATTGATTCTGAATGCAACCGCTGTACTTTTGAGCCGCCGCTGCTGCTATAACCAAACGGTGACTGAAGGTCGAACAATCAGAGGCGCACAGCTCAATCAATTGTCTCATCATATTTAGATGGTTTTAATTTAAATGAAGCGGATCATTATTAGATTAACGTACAACACATTTTTTTATTTTTCTGATTTCTCTAGGTTAATTTATCTGTTGTAAACAACAGCTAACAAAGTCTAAAGAAGAATTTTTGACTGAAATTGAGCAATAATTGCGATTTCATAGTTAAAAAGTAACATTTCGTCATTATTCGTTTATTGTTCAGTTTGTTAATGTTTACATCTTCGTAATTATATTTCTTGACTTCATTCGGAGGCTATTTCCTTTGCCTCGTGCAGTTGCTAGTTGCATGCAATATCCGCGAAGATTCGTTATAAGGGTTACTAAAACATTGGTATGCAGCAGAAGAAGAATACCAAATTAAACACGTGAAATCATAAACAAACCAAAAAATACTCAAAATAAACTTTTTATCTTTTGGAACTCTATTATATTTTCTTTGGCGGAAATAAAGAAATACAAAAATAAGGATTACAATTTCATAAAAAAATGGGGGAAAAACAGAAAAAATAAGAAAAAAACTTCGGTTACAAATAGGTGCATTTCTTATAGCTTAAAAAAATGTACAAAATGTTTGTCTCAAATTTGATTGATCAGCTTCTATGGCAGCTACATGCTATAGTATCCAGATTCAAATAATATGTCCAGATATCGAACCTTGCCTTTGAAAATAGTCTATGTCGAAGATATCTTGTCAGTTGACCATGCAAAATTAAGTTGTATATGCTAGACCTTATGGTGGTTCGATATAGGCGGTTTCGATAGATGGGCAGCTTATAAGCAGGCAGCATATAAGACGTAGGCAAAATTTCAGATCCACATCTTCAAAACTAAAGAACTTAAATTTGAATTATAGTTCGCTTATATACTGCCCAGTTGACAGTCCTTGGCCGGTTGAAAAATCCGAGTCCGTTCCGGTTACGTAGACTCGACTGTCATGGGAACGGAAAAAAGGAGCTTCAGCGGCTTAATTAAACAAACGATCTTCTCGTATTCAATTTTCATGCAACTACCTTAAAGACTAGAGCCTAAATCGATTAGAGTTGGGAAAACAGTCAACAATAGGTTAGTGGTAAATTTAGAGTATAAGATAACTAAACGATTACTTCTATTTATACGGGAGGTATCTTTCAAAGTTTATAGAATCGATTCTTAAGAACACTGAGAATCTTTAGTCAGCCTTTTTTAAACTAAAATACTGAGACTTCGAAAAAACCTTTTTCACATTTCGAATGCTTATTTAGCTGTTGTAAACAAAGGACTATTGAGGAAGTATTCCCGATGAATTTTTGTGTTCTAAATAACCGTCAAACCCTCGGGAAAATAACATGGAAAACAAAATTACTTTAGTGTCCTTAAATCCAAAACATATATAAACAAATGTTTAAAATATATATTTACGTAGGTTGTTTATTATATTTCGAGATTAAAGAACAAAAACAATTATTAATAATCGAAAATCGCTTTTGCTTTCGTTTCAACCAATCGCAGAATCGGAATTTACTGTTCTGAGTTATCTTAGCGATATAGTTGTGATATGTCAAATTTTTCAAAAAAAAAAAAAATTAGCCAGGAAGCGCTTCGTGCGCGAATAACTGTTGTTGAATCGGCTGATGTGGAAACACTCACAGAATCGACTGCTGCTTACTTATACGAGTAAATGCACGATTCCTCACCTGTCACAATTTCATAGGGTTGTTTCGAAGTACCGATATCCTATTTGACATTTCTCTCAACAAATCGACACGAGTCTTTATTGAGTGATTTACAAAACTGACAAACTGTATCGGATCTAATGTGAACAAATTTATTTACAGTCAGTTTGCTTGTAATATTGAATGTATGCTAGTTCCAATAACACCTACATATAGTTTTCTCAATCTCACGATAGGTTCGATGACGATCTTGCCATATTTGCTTGCGCACAGCATCTATCGTTTTCGGAAACACAACTGATTTTGGACGACCTTCACGAAATTTTTATTTGAGTGATGTACGACTTCGATTGAATTCACCGTACCACCGATAAACACTGCTTCTGCCTGGAGCTTCATTCTGGTCAGAAAAAATTAGACACTACCGAATGAATATTTATATAAATGAACCAATCTAAAACAAATTCAATTGTAATGAAACCCGTATTTCTTATTTATTTTGGAGCTATTGAATCAATATAACCCTAAGTCTCTAATAATTCACCAAAATACCAAAATAGGGCAAATTACACAAGCATGATACTGCAATAATATTATAACGCGGCAATAATTTCAATATCATTCAAGTAAAATACTTCAGCGGCGGACGCCGTGAATAGATATGTGGACACATGTATTTGATTAATGCGACTGGATCGTCAATTTAATTGCCTTTATCGAATTGTTCGAATCTTTGAACATATCCAAATCCATTAACGAGGAGAAATATTAAGAAATCACCGAAACAAAACAAAACTTTTAATTGATTTGGAAAGATGTGTGGCTGAAGCTTACGCCAACCCCATACTCAAGCCTCCACCGAAACAGGTGGAGCGCATACTCAGCTCATAAGTACCGAATTTGAAGGTGAGGCGTTGCTAATCCGTTAAATAAACACACGCATCAAAAAGCTAAGGAAAAAACATATTCACACGCTTGTGGCTGTGGCTGCACAAAATATGACATGGACGTGATATGTGGCAACAACAATATGCCACATTGCGCACGAGAGGGCAGAGCTAGCGTTCACAATTAAATAATGCATTGAAAAAAACAATTTCATTGTTTATTCGTACATTATAATATTGTATACACCTCGATACGTTGATCTAACAATTGGCGAATTCGAAATTTCCGAATTATTTTGCGAACAATTCATCATATTAATTTCTTCTTCACGCGCGTTTGTGTGGCGCAGTTAATTGCGGCAGCTCAAGGTTGTGAAGAATTCGCAAGCAAATAATATTCCCAGCACCCAAGCTTTATTGCGATTAATATTTCCATTCGAAATTCAAATTTTTATCAATTATGCAATAATATTACGTGTGTGTCCAATCAATTTCTTAATTATGTGAATCTTTTACACATTTCCTTGCTGTCTTAATCGCTACTTGTGCTGGGCCCAAGACTTCGTTTACATATGTATACATAAATATATGTATATACTACATATATATGTACAACTGTTTTCATTTATGTTTGTTTGTTTTTGGTTATATTTTTTTCTTGCCACTTAACTTGGCTAATGACCATCAAGGTACAGCGCCGGTGATTCGGCATTAAGCTGCATAGTAAATGTGAGTAAAACGGAAATTAACCAACTGACGGTTTGTGGTAATTTTGATGATTTTGGTATCATCGCTGTTTTACTATTATGAATTAGTAAAAATTATTTATTTTTTGTTTGTAATCTCAATTGTTGTTAATATGAGAATGGTCATTAATATTGCTAAGATTGAGTTATTTCCTCGAGTGTTTTTTTTTCAAACTTACTTCTCAATGAACGTACGTCAAACTCCGAATAAAATAAAATTTTATTTTTTCAGGCTTAATAATTAAGCTTTGTTTTCCTTAATAAACAGTGATTAAGTCATTGCGATTAGATTCGACTGAGTGTTATTAAGTAAAATTCTTCATATGTGTAAAAATGGCTTTTGTTAGTTAACTAATAAAATGGCTTTTGTTAGTTATAGTTACTTATACGAGGGCTGCTATATTATATATATTCTGGCCTAGGGCAACACCAAGTGTTGCCAGTTGCAATCTGGCATTTCCATAGGAAAGTTTGACATTGGTAGCATAACATCACTCAGAACGTTTTGTCATTTAATCGTGAATTGTTTTATTTACAGGGAATTAAAAAATTCATCTCGGCCAAAAAATGGAATTAACTCGTGAACATTTTCGTGCGATCATTTTTCACAACTTTCGACGAGGATTATAACGACAAGAGTGCATCGATGAACTAAAATCTTTGTATGGCTATGAAGCACCATCCTATAGCACTGTGAAAAACTGGTACAACGAATTCAATCGTGGCCGACGCTCGCTCAAAGACGAATTCCGTTCGTCCAAAAACAGCAGTTGTGCCAGAAAACATCGATGCCGTACGTGAACTGATAACGCAAGACCGTCATGTAACATACCTTCAGGTAGAGGCATGCCTATGCATTTCTCCCACCAGCATACATTCGATATGTCATGAACACCTGGCCGTAAAAATGGTTTGTTCTCGTTGGATCCCGCACAATTTGACAGTCGCTCAAAAAAAGGCTCGTGTGGATTGGTGTAAAGAAATGCTGAAAAAATACGATCGCGGTGCTTCAAAAGACGTTTATAAGATCGTCACAGGTGACGAATCATGGATCTATGCGTATGAGCCCGAAAAAAAACAGCAATCGACAAAAAAAATAAAAAAAAAACATTTTCGTTGATAAATATGCCTATTACATTATTAGGCCAGAAATATATATAGCAACCTACGTATCTATTGTTAGTTAACTCATTGTCGATCCTCTTTTCACGGGTCTTTTCCAATAGTTGATTAGAGTAAGATTAAGGTTAGTACTTATAGTATCATGAAAATTATGATTTTATAAGAAACTATGTTAAGGGTAGTTCTTGTTTTTCGGAACCAGTACTAAATATTTTGAGGCTATATTTTTTTGGCACATTTTGCCTTTATAATATTTTGTGTTTCGGAAAAGTTCCTAAAGGATGTCATTGTTTGCGATAATGCATTAACATACTGTATATCGTATCATTTTCTCAAAATGGATCCTACTATGTATATATTTTCTTGAGTGACACCACTTCCTTCAAGAATTTGTCTGAATTTTAAGTGTCATATACAGTTTTAAAGTTTCGGCAGCAAATACTTCAGTATTAAATTGTTTTTTTTTTTTTCAGTTTATACTTTGAAAAAGTATTATGCTTAGAGTGATTTGATTCCTTTGATGTTTGGATATTGAAAGGTTAGAACACTTGGCGTCCAATCACATGAATTAGTAATACAATTTTAAGAATCATATGACGTACCTACAACTTGGATAACCTTCGCTAGGGCTATTTGTCAGTGAAGCAGGTGTAACATGAATACGGTTTTGTTCAGTTTCGATTTCTCAGAAATGATTAAACTCCAAAAGTATTGGGTATGGATTTTGTTAGTGCAGAAAAAGCAACTTTTTTGTGTTTTCAAAAAAATGGTAATTACCATATAAACTTCGGACTAAATTATTTTTTCCGATTGGAATTATTTGTGAGATAGTAAATAATACCCAACGAAGCCATTGACATAATGCTTTTAAATTACTCTGATGCAAATCTTTTCTAGTTAGCTATCTTTTAACTTGGTGATTACAGAAAACTGGCATTTGCGTCAATTTATATCAAATGCCTATATTCTATAAACAGTTTTTCATGATATAAACGAGACAGTTTCCAAGTAAAACGGCTTGTTTTAATAAAATATTTTTACTTGTGCTCTTGGTATTCGACTAAGCCGATTAACCGGATAGGATATAATTCGAATAATAATATTCCGTTTACAGCATCCGGTTAGTGGCAAGACGTCGGCTGTTCTATTAACCGGTCATATTCGGCTAACCGGTCAACGATTCGTTGCCGACTATTTTTTCCTTCATTTTGCTATTTTCATTGAAAAAAGTGAAGCCATTGAGTAATACGAAGAAGTTACCTAACACGATGGAAAAATGGCCATAGATTTTAACCATTTCAATTTAGCAATTGGACGAATGTGTTAATATTTATGTTATTTATGTGTTATAATTTATTGGATGCAAGCAGCTTCTACGTGATGTCACCATATTTCCAGCAATGGAGAATGTCCTATCTGTTTGAGATGAGGTGGCTGGAATGCATAGGTATTGGGGAGCTAGCAAATTAAATATTTCATGATAAATCTGCTTGTGATTTTTCCGTGGACTCATATTATGACCAATTTTATGGTTCGGCAAATGTTAAGACTATTCGAATAGTATTATCAGTTAATATTGCTAAAAATAGTTATAAATCTGCTATTCGAACAATAAGTTTTCAGTTTATTACAATAATTTTAAAGCACTAATTTTTACCAATAAAAATATAGAGTTGTGGAAGTTGTTAAGTCATTGCCGTTGTATGAATCTAAGAGTCATAAAAAATGCGATTACGCTCAGCTACTTAAGAAATAAATAAATTCATAAATAATTTATTTTGTGATATAAAATATCTGATAACAGATGAATCCACAAGCCAAATTACTAAAGTGCTCAGAAAATTATTGTCAATACTCGTAGCAATTTCAGTAAAACATTTTTATTATTTAAATAAAGCAATTCAGTTAGAAATCACTTAACAACAAATATTTTCGGAACGCATAATTACCGCTTTAAACAATAGGAGGATAACACTAATTGTATACTATTTTACACCTCACTTCGCTGCCGATTCTTAACGCATGTCTTAATACATGTTTTGACTAAGCAATTTTCTTCATTAAATGACCTAAATATGTACTTACAGTGATAAACTACAACAAACATATAAAGCCATTAAACCAGTTTAATTGAGCAAAAACCAATTCTGCGCCAAGGCCATCCGGCCGCGATGAGCCGTCCATTGAAGCAACAAATCGCAGTTACTTTCAAAGCGCATTTTCCCAAAAGCCCACTAACTACCACATACGCAATCACGAAAAATATAAACACTAAACATTAAATACAATAATAACAGCAAGAAACTATAATATTTGTTTGTGTCTTTTTGTCATTTTGTCATTGCAGCAATACTCTTGGCGACGGCGGCTTGCATTCTGGGACAAGCGCAGCTGGACTATCGCAAGCCATGGCCGACGTACAGCCTGCAAAACATGCCGCAGACGCGCTTCACATGCCACGACAAGATACTCGGCGGCTACTATGCAGATGCGGAGACTCAATGTCAGATGTTCCACGTCTGCGTCAAAGTGTCCGGAGTGGGGGTAAGTGCCAGCAACTTCAAATACTAATGTGTAAGTGTGTGTGTGTGTGTGTGTGTGTGTGTGTGAAGATCACAACCAGTCAAGTCAAGTGGCAATAGCAGCTCTGAACGCTAACAACAGCTACTTTGCAACGCACGAACTGCCAAGAAGAACAGAAAACAAGAAAATTTGAAATAATATTGCAATCAAAGTGTTAGATGCAGGCCATCGCAAGTGGCCATTAGACCGAAATCACAATCGAAATGTCAAAATATGCGAACGCGATACACTTGCGTTTTCTTTGATATACCGATGGCAGCTGCAAGCGGTGCGCAATGGAGGCATCGAATATGCGCATGCTCAATAAGCGCGCGATAGTGTTGCTCGCTTCACGAAGCAGTTGCCACTGAATTTTCTGATGTCGTGCATCTCCAGTTGCAAGTAAAACGAGATATTTGACCAAGTAGCAGCTACTTGTTCGTAATGTTTGCTTGAGTACAGGAGGTTAATAATTCCAATTTGGACTTCCTAAGCTTTTGAATTTAACTTGAATCTGAAAAGGCAGACTTCTTGGAGAACTGTATTTTAACATGGATGTCATAACTTCTTGAGGCTGTGCTTAATAGCTGGAAGCTTGGCAGTTTACTTCTAACGGAGCGAATCATTAGAACTGTTGCATAATCGATGTACATGAGTTCCACTATGTCGTTTGGCTAAAAAACAGTTCGAGCTTTCGCGTCAAGATTTTTAATAAAAAGTATATATGGCACTCTAGTGGTTTGAGTTCTCCCATAGAGTATTGTGCAGATCCCAAACACTATACATAGTTTACACAGTGGCGGATTCAGAGAGGGAAATGGGGCACATTTTCGCCTCCAAAGGCAAATGGTATGAGGAGCATTTTCGATCCATTTATTCATAACCGAAAAAACGCGACAAAACTGAAAGTTGACGAAGAAAAAAGAATCTGCGACCGGCAAACAAAACGCGAAAATTTCTGCGTGAGAGCTTGCGAAGAATACTACAGGGTCTCAGTGTACATTCCTCTGTTGGATACAATCGGCGAAGCTTTGAAGACGCGCTTTTCTAGAGAAGTATTGGATGAATTTCAACTGAGTTCGGTGCTTCCAGAAAAAGTATGTAACTAGAAAACCATAGAAATGGAAAATCTTATTGACTGCTTGAGAGATACTTGTACATATATTCAAAGGCCTTTTGAATAATGATAACGTCGTGCGACGTTTGAAGCTCAAAGGTGAACTTGATCACTGGCAGTGCCATTATCAAAAGGCAACAAGTTACATTGGAAACGTTTAAGAACAGCGATGTAGACCTATGCTCCATAGTTCATAGTTTCCTTCGCATATTCTGCACACTTCCTTAACAAATGCGAGCTCTGGGCGCTCTTTTTCGACACTTCGCCTCATAAAAACATGGCTGATTAAGAACCTGCTTCAAGACAGATTGATCGGCCTGGCGTTGCTGCACACGCATCATTATATTGAAGTCACTGTAGAAGAAGTTCTCGAAAGATTATTAAAATTTGTCCACATAGTTTTGTTTTGTGAAATTTTTCTATTCAATACACGAAAAGTATGTCACCGCACGTTAACGTTTAATAATAATATTAGTCATATTATAATAATATTCATGCATCAAATAAACGTTTATAACCCAAAAATTGTTTCTGGATCCACCCCTGGCTTACTTATGGTTCTCAGGTACTCTGAGGATGTAAATAAAAAGCATACGGTCATGACAAAACACCGTAGGTCGATGGGGATGCATTGCAAACATAATTTTTACAAAAAAGCCATGTATGCTTTCTGTTAATGCCGAATGTAACATAAGTTGATATACATGTATTTTTGAAGAAATCACAACTTAAAGCCACTTACTCGAAACTGAACTGCCACTTAGGATAGCATGTCTAAAACACATACCACTTTTCATATATGCTATGATGTGATACCTTCATGTGCTCTTTCTCGAGCCATGATATCTAGGGCGTCAAAGCTTCAAACGTTGCGGACAAAGAGCTTGAAGTCCTGCATGAAATCCGAGTTTCATCGTCTATCACGTGCTAAATATTGGAACTAAAATCGCTCTTACTTATCTCTCTTCATTGTTGCTGTATCGCACAAAGGTTCCAGCAACAATTCGTAAACATACGCATATACTTTTACTACGATCTCGCAGTGCCTTAAATTTTATGCTATAGAAATTTGTATATTATTACTTTCTAATGAGCACATAATCTTCAAAGACGATACAGATACAAATTTTTCCTCATACGTTAGTTATTAAAATTATCTAAAAACTGATCGTTCCAATTTTTCTCGCAAATTGAATTTTCCACTCAAGCATCCCAATCGTGACTGCTAACAACTCAAGATTTACCATGCCGATTTTTACGCAAATAAAAAACAGCCTCAGTGGCGTCACATTTTTGAACGCTCCTACTGTTTTGCCACACGAGCTTAACAAGCGATATGTTTGCGAATGACCTTTGCAGTTAAATTAAATTTTATTTCTTCATACTCGCACATACATATATTTATCTTCGATTCGGTTCGAAATGCCGTTAAATAAATAAGCAGGAAGAAGCAGCATGTGGGTTGCAAACTCCCTGCAAGCGTTCTCGCGCAGTTGGCTACCTTCATTGGCGGTTTCACATTTCTGCTTAACGGTTTATTTGCAGATTCTTGCTTTTCCACTCTTGTGGCTCTTATTGTCAACCGATATTTTCGTCTTTATTGTGTTGTACATTAATTGAATGTGCACTCCGGCAGAGCTGGAGCTTGTTCGCAGCAAATCAGCGCAGCTGGTAATTCAAGTCGGTCACATTTAAAGTGCTGAATTGCCACAAAACATTCTGAATTTTATTGGCTTCGGCAGCTAACGGTAGCCAACCGTAGACTTCTAAGCGGCTGACGGCATGTCTATGAGTTTGTGTGTGTGTGTGCTTGTGCGCGAGTGTTCTTGCCATTAGTTTTCCATGTGTGTCACAACATTTATGGTATGTTGCACGTTGTGCGCGACTGTCTGTATGTTTGTGTGTGTGCGCTTGTATTTGGCAATGCTCCCACAGCGCTTGCCGTTTCGCGAAATGGCAGAGTTCAACTGCAACGATAATTATGTATTGCAGAATATGATTTTGCTGCGGTTTTTGCTGTTCGCGCTGATTATAAAATTTATGATGCGCTCTAATGCAATACAACTGTAAAGCGCAAGATACACACATTTTTACTCGCTTAACTGTTTTCATACTAATTTTGTATCTGGCCTAGGGGGCATGAGTAATCATGCACTTACTTTTAAGTAGTCCACAGAGAGTTCTCATAAAAGTGCCAATTGAATAAATATATGTATGTATGTTATTTTATGCATATAAATATACATATTTGAATGTGGATAATCTGTTCAAGCATACTTATTCACATTCTCGGTTAAAGAGAAATATGGATTAATGACATTCTTGAAAAGATGAGGTAGCGATATCTTTTGACATTTTTTCGAAAATATAAAAATCGAAAAACTAATTATATTTATATAAATCTAATGATTTAAGATAATCCCAATGAGTGTAAGAAACTTCAAAAATCCTTCTAGAAACATAAATATCTTTGTAATACCCAAAAACAAATAACAATAAAGTTTATATACATGGAGACAAAGGAATTGTAAATAAAACACTCGTTTCTTCCCTCCATTCCGACGACTGTTGACTTGAGATCGGAATTCGCACGATCAAGCATGTCCAAAGAGACCGGTTTACGGTACTATTTTTGATAAAAAAAATTCTGCTTTACTTGTTCAGCTGGACTTGTCGAGCAAGTACGCGTTTCATAACTAAAATATTCACCAAAATCATTCGAGCGGACTTGTGCTCTCTCTAACACTTGTCTTACGATTTTCAATTATCATATCCTTCACTTTTTTAATATTTTCATCAGTTGAAAAAATTGAAGCACTGTAAGACTTTGCCAACATTCGCACCTAAAACTCCGGGTGACTGTCTGTCCGTCCGTCCGTGCAAGTTGGAACTTGAGTAAAAACTGAAATATCTCGATGAAACTGCCATACAAAAAAACCCCATCGAATGCAGAGCTCATAAAGCGTTTACATTACGTCGGCTTAAACTTTTAGACTACTTGGGATGGGGCATTTGCTAAATCTTGTTATAGAACTAGTGAGAGATTGATAATGGAAATGGAATCTAGGGAAGAATACAGTATCGATGGAGAAATTGACATATGACCGATGATTCAATATGGAAAAACTCGCAGAATATCTAATTGCAAACCACCATATTGTAGTTTTTTTCAAACTTGCTTGAGATGCTAGTAGTTCACGACGACATTTTTTGGTTTATGGAAAGTCTCAGAAGGGTTTCTGCTTTAAATAACAAGTTTGTTATATTTCTTATGGATAGTCAGAGGATAACTAAGAAGTCTCACTGCCTAAACCCACTCTGGCCCCCGTAAAGCTACTGTTACAAACGTTCTTTAGAGTAATAGATGTTAAAGAAGCACCTCAGAGCTCGCTTCCAACACACCTACAAAATTAATTAGAGTTAATAAGGTTGTTGAACCGACCGAAACTCTTAAAATTTTATGAAAGAGTGAATTGTATGAAGTGTTATGGATTAACACAGAGCACTTTCCCTAAGAGATTGAAAGGTTAGGTGGTTGAGGCTTGAACCAATTGGAAACTCCAAGTGTAGCCAGATTCTTCTCCACCTGGTCTTTCCGGAGTGGAGGTCTTCCTACCGCGTTGAATAGATAGTTACGTAGCTAAAATAGCAAAAGCAGAAAGAGAAGCATATACTAAACACTAATTATCATTTTGATGTGACATTTGACACAGATGTCACTGATAGTCACACCAACCTGGATAAAAATATTTGGATGAGTGGGTTTTCAAGCAAATTTAAATTAAGATGTCTTACTAATTTTTGCCCATATCCAATCCAAGCGCTTTGGCTTATTGTTGAAGTAAACTCTGAAGATCTAAATCGGTAAGATTTCAACAAAATAGATTTCTGAGTGAAGGCCCAACTTCGCCACTAATCGATTTGAATATTAATAGTTGCGTGAGGTCTAACTCATGATACTTTCAGGTGAAGCAAGCACCCTGTGGGAGCTAGAGTCCCAGTCGCATGTTGAAAATATTTCATGTTATTTTTTCAAGTACAAACGACGACATTATTTGAAAGCTTTTGACAAGACATACTGTATACAACCTAATCACCAATATTAATAATCTTCACAAAAACTTGGGTCTAAGTTAGATTTAAGTTTATAAAATTATATGGAAAGACTTTGGCACAGGTTGTTGATTCATCGGACTCTGGTCTTGGCTACAGAAAAGAGACTCATATACATTACCAGCAAAGCAATCCAAAGTGGAACTCAAAGTGCGATCATGAAAGAATAAAAGCTCAAAGCGATCCACAATTGCCACAGCATTAGGCAGCAATTGCTTTAACGCCGTTTCGAGACGAGTTTGCAGCGTGCGCAAATCAGAGTCGCTTAAGCTGATACACTAGATCGGAATGAGGTCGTGTTAGTAAGAGATATTCAGATAATTTATTCGCCAACCTGCAGTATTACACTAAGAGTGTTGTGTTTTGTATCCACCAAATAGAGTTCCAAAAGGATATACAGTACACGATTGCATACAGCAAAGCGCTTTGCAGCGGCAGGACCCGTTACATGGGTCAGGAATGTCTCAGCAATAAATCAGCCGCCATGCAGCTGGAGAAATGGATATTACATAAGAGAAAATATATCTTATCCAAATACGGATATAGGAATATAGTAAAAATAGATTTATGGCTAGGTATACGACTACTATTGGAGGCACATATTAGTTTTACTTACTCTCCATTCGCATGGAATTTATCCGAGCAGTATGTGTTCCTTTATCAGTAACTTAAACCTTATACTATACGTACATACTTCTGCGGCTTTTGACAACTCTTGCTCCATATTGCTGGCCGCCTCCGTTTCGGTTTGACCCCTCTTCAGACGTTGCGACATATTCTCCAAAAACTATTGAAAAAACCTTCTTCTCATCCTGCCGTATATGCCTGAGACAGCTATCGATTCAAATGATTTTTTGTTGTTCTTTTAGGCATAACACAGGCTTAATCGTACATAGTACATATTTTTTACATTTACAACATATTAATCCAACAATGGGATTTAAATTTATTATGCAAGATAATTTAATAAAATGTCGCTGCGTTTCCTCGTCTTCATTATAATTCATAATAAAGTTTACCATAAATTTGCAAACCAAAACATATTTACACATAATTAAGCAATTATATTCCACAGGTACAGGACTTCCGTTTCTTGTGTCCCAATGGCACCGCCTTCGATCAGGAAGCGCAAATATGCGCTGATTGGGGCGACGTCGACTGCGAGTCATCCGTGCTCTATTACGGCAGTGACAACTTTGATCTGTATCGTCTGGGTTCAGGTTTTGAAAGTAAACGCGCACCCTTGGCTGAAGAAGAGGAAGCAACGTTCCATTTGCAGCGTGCCGAGAGCAGTAAGTGCAGAAAATACCAAATATATTATCTTTCATTACAATATATAAATCAGTATGATAAATGGTTAGTAAGTGTAGATTATATAATATATTTTATGTTTTCAAACTTAAAATATTATGAAACACCCTGCACTTATTTATAACGCCAATTCATGCAAGTAATTATACAACATCTGCGATAAATATCTCATTATATTTATTAGGCGATATACGCCGCTCCAAAGAGACGCGCGTTGATCAAAAGTCACGCCCTGACCAACCGCCGAACTATTCGAAACACTTTGGAGCAACATCTCAACGCAACTCTTTCCATAATTACGCAAATTCAAATACGCAAAACAACAACAACAATGACAACGATGATTATGCACCAACAAAAGCACGAAGAGTCGAGACGACACCGGCGCGTAGACCCATTGTTAATTATTATACGCCAACAACTTCGACCACCACCTCCACAACAACTACAACAACGACCACTGAACGCAATTACGACGAGTCAAAACGTAAGTGATGCCGAATTATTTAATCAGCGATCCATTTGCTTCGCTGAACGTTTGACCTTTCTTTTTTGTTTTTGTATTTTGATTTATATTTATTTCAAAACTTTTTCTCACGTCACCATTTTACAGAAGAGTACGATGACATCTTCAAAGGCTCGCATAGTTCGCACTTCTTCGCGAATCGCAACGGCGGACGCGAGGACGATTTCATTGATCACCCGGTGAAGGCGAAGTTCAATGATGTTAGTGACTACAACAAGAAGACTACAGAAAGCGCCACCACTGGCAAAACACGCGCTCAGCCAACACGCCCGAAGCGTATTCAGCAAACCAGCACAACGACGACAACAACAACTGCTACTTCCACATCACTTGCCACAAATGCACCGAAAGTCATAAAGAAGGTCACACTGCAATCCTACTACAACGTCAGCGGCTTTGATTATACCCAGCCGAAGTCCACTACTCCGTCGACCACCACTACAGCAGCTACTTCGACTGCACGTCCGAGTTACAGTGCTGCAAATCGTTTCAGTTTCAATTCAAATGACTATCAGACACAAGAAAAAATCGATCCGACGACCTACAACCCGACAAGCGGCGTTTATCGTATTAAAAGCACAACGCCGAAGTATACCGAGTTCACACGGGAGAACACTGTTAGCGCGAGAGGCAGAAGCACGAGCACGAGCGGCAATTCGTATTTGCCCAAAGAGACGACGCAAAGTCAAAGTAAGCCAACCGCTGCGGCGCGCAAAGCGCAAAAACTGGAGCGGACACAACAAAAACTGGCTATTGCGAATGAATTTGACGATTTCTCAAAAATAAAGTTACAACCACCGCAACCTTTCCAGCCTGCTCCCAATACACTGTCAACGCAATCGGCGCAATCAACGCAACCATCTCAACGTCCCACTACAGCGAATCAGTATCAAGAACCGCAATACTTCCGTTCACGTGGCGCAAAAGGTGAAAAGTCTCAACGTCAGGGCAATCAAGAACCAACTCCGTTTAGTGGCTCACCAAAACAACGCGGTACTCCCACAACTGCCGCCGTTAGTACGGCAAGATCCTCGGTTAATCCGGAGTCGCGTCCACGCGGTTTTGCCAGTCGTGGCAGCATTAACTATAAAGCCACCACACAACGCGAGACGGATTATTATGCGCCTACGACAAGCACAACCAAGAAATTCTCTACACTTGTGCCGAAAACACAACAATCGCTGACGCCGACAACCTTCAAACCAACAACTTATCAAAAACCACTGGATACTTTCCTCTATCAAACACAACAGACTGTACGTCCTTCAAGTAAGGCGACCAAACAACCGAGTAGTGCAATTAACACTTTAGCACCCACCACCGCTAATCCATACTATGATCCCAATGAGGATGACGGCCAATACCATCCGGAGTTGTATGAGGTTGATTTCCCACGCAATCGTTTCAATCTTCAACGCTCCTCAACAACAAAGTCGCCAACTACAACAACAACAACCACACGTTCCTCTAACTACAACAATGATTTCCAGAATCCACAGAAACACCTGAAAACCCAACAACAAACCGCATTCCGCAAACAACAAGAGCAAGCGGAGCCAACCGACTTAAGTGATGAAGATGAACTCTTCAAGACCGCGCATTCCTTGAATTTCGGCGCCGCCAGCATCAATAAATTGCGTGCAGACATTTTCAAAGCCGAGAAGAACTCACAGCAATACAATTCACAATACAGTCCGAAGCTGGAGACGTCCTCGACGAGATCAACTAGTACGTCAGCGGCCTACACAACAACCACACCCAGCACAACCTATAATTACTTCGCCTACTCCACAACTCAGCCGACAACTAAGCTGTATACCACCAGCAGCACCAACGCACCGCCAACGTCGACATCCACCACAACTACAACAAGACGTCCAACCACCTTTATTACCACACCATACAGTGTGCCAGTCTCGACCACCAAGGTCACGAAGGCGCCCAAGAGCAGCAAATCACCCGGGAAAAAGGGCAAGAAAGGCAAGGGCGCCTCCAAGCGTCCACCACATGCCGATGAGGACACCAGTTACGACTATGCCTACTATGACACCGACACATTGAGCGAGTCCCCGCAGGAATATCCAGACTACGAGATTGCTGAGTTCGTTAAAACGCGCAGGAACTAAGGCAGAGAGCTGAGGCAATTCACACAAACACCTATACTTCATAGTCGCGCCATTATTAAAAGTAACAGAAGAACATTTGAACTATCTACAAATAAGTGTCGTTCAACAAAAACGGAAAGTCGGAGTTGTGCTGTTATCTCACTTCCCAAATCCAACAAAATTAACTTCTTTGAAGTTATTGACAAAGCTTGAAGTCGGTGTCAGTGCCAGAGTTTTTTAATGTCACATTTACTTATTCCGCCCACTGTCACCCTGCCCAGAGCAGAAGCGTGTGCCGCGCTTTTCATTATACAGTTATTTTTTGTACTTTTTATACCCCATCCAATATCTTGTAATTTAATATTATTATTTGCGTGTTTCTAGTTATTTGCGAAATAATTATAAAAAATACGCGAAAAATGCCGCAGTTCATAGTCGTTAGACAAATACTCTACACTTTTATTTTTAGACCTCGATTTTTTATGCAACCACTTTTCGTGCTCTAATTGTCTTTCTTTTTTACTTAGAATTTTCGATAAAATACTTTTTTTTATTTTTTTATTTATAAAGAAGACAAGTTGAGTTAAGTTACATAAGTTCGAAATGGCAATTTATTGTAACAGCAAAGTGTATTTACTTTGTAAGTTTTTGCTGTAAATAAATTTTAATAAATATTTAAAATAAAAATATATGATTTTGTTTTTGTTTCCTTATTTAAATAGTTCATAAAAAAAATTAATAACTTTTCTTGTTTTGATAAACTGAAAAGGTTTGGGAAAGCTCCCAGTAGTATATACGACTGTTGCTACAAATTTACAACTTTTCATTAATTATAAGATAACAAAAAGCACTACAATATAGTTAGTACCTATATCAGGGGCGAATCTACAGGTTGAAACTGCGGGAGAAAAATACAAAAAGAAGCTACAAACGCCGAGATGACACCCTGTTTTTCACATAAGTTGAACAGCAGCTGTTCGAAATCCGTTGAAATTGCTTTGATTAAATAGATATCTGAAATATTCAGAGAGGTTACAACGTTTTCCCATGTTTTAAGACCGAAACGTAACACTGTTTTAGCTCAATTCTTGGGCAAAAACATTGTGCAGCTTTGTGAGATATGATGCAAAATTATATAGTTCCCCCCAAAATTCTTTTCTAGATACGCCCCTGACCTATATGATATTTCCATAAAGGCAAACAGTAGAAAAAAGTTTTAAAAACCCGGCCACGTATTTATTTGTCTCTAGCTGACCCCGCAGCCGTTGTCATGCGTGAAATTATGTGTTTTGAAATGAAAAGAAAGTTGAATTTATATTGTGTTGAAAATCATTTATTTGCGATTTTTCTACTTTTTTCAATGTAGCGCAGCTTGATAAACAACATTTTTTGGTTTCTGTTCTAGTGCGTAAATGTACAGAGAAGCTGGGTTTCTAACTCGTGAACACGCCACGTATATCTATATATATGGTCGTGTGAAAAACATAGCATTTCCAGATTTATACCACACTCTTCTAGCGACTATCCGTGTGTCCTGTTGATTGTCATCGCAAATGCAACTTTCCCTGGAAACTGAATACGTTTGAACTGAAATGGTTGTCCCCATGCATTCGATAACTGCGTCAAAATCAGTCAAGTTCGCTTATAAAGTTTCGGCTCATGAAGATTGTGAAACATAGTAATGATAGATCCAACTTTGAAAGGCAAACGGTGCTGCGGCATACGAAGCCTCTCCAAAGAATTTAGAAATTCCACTGGATAATTCACGGCTTCGTTTTCATTGTCAATACGATCGATCGATTTGTATGAGCGCAAACCTCCCGGAATTTAACTTTGAATCTTCCAGTTTAAGTCATAAACATTCATGATGAGTTCATCTTTCGTTGAAGTGAATTGACAAAAGGCAGGTGAAATTGATAACAAACCACTGGAAGTATCAACCGAAATTTGCCCGTTTCCAATTCTTAGCGAATACAATGTAAAAGTCATCGGCAACATCATTTTTTTCGTATCCCACAATTGACATTAATTTGAAGGCTGATATGTTGAAATGATCTTCGCGAAAAGTATGCGACCTTCAGTGGCATACGAAGTAGCTACCGCATTATCCGTCGTTTGTTTCCAGTGATTATCATAATCCAGCAATTGCAAATGCTGGCATGCTTCTCAAAAAGTTGCACATACTTTCAATACGTAATGACTTAAATGAATTTCGGAAAACTTTCATGAATGGCAAAAGTAGATATCCTAAAAAGCGCTTTATTGCAGTTCACGTATCGTGCCATTTGATACTTGCTGATCTCACCTCGTTCAAGGCCAATAATGGCCATGTTGTTTGCTTTGGTGACGTATGTGATCTATTTCAGCAAACTGCAATACTCAATATTGACATGAGTTTGGAATGCGAATTAGACAACAGTGGCGAATATGGTACTATCCATGTGTTGTTAACTTCAATATTCACGCCTCTAGATTGAATGCTAAATGTTCTGCCATTGTCGTCTTGTGAGCGACGCCGATAGAGTGAATATCCATCATTACCAGTTCACGTGGATAATGTTTCGTGCATTTATTGTCAGACATACAAACCGAAGTGGGATTGTGGTGTCCGCAAGGTCTATGAACCATATTGGTTTTATCACTTCAATTCATTAATTTGATCTGGTGTAACCACTATCCAAAGAAGAATGTGTGCGTGCGGCAAACCTCTTTTTGCAACTCATCAGAGTACATCCAGCATCTAACAGCACCATATTTACCATATGTTGCTTCAAGATAAAGTCAACTGAATAATTTTCAATAATTTTTTTTTTTTTTTTGAATAGCCGAAATAAAAAAGCAAGCGACCGAAATTGAATGATTCAAATAAATTGAAATACAAATCGAAATATTGGAAAACAAAACAAACAGAAATTGAAAAAAAAATGTGTATGGAAAAAAGTTACTTTTTGGAATAGTCCAATTTTCCAACCTTTCCTCATGGAAAGTATAAGGTATTTTTATATCTAAACCTTCCCCGATCCACAACGAACAACCTCTGAAAATTTCATCAAGATTGGTGCAGCCGTTCTCTTGGCGTTACCAACAAACAAACATTCATTCGTTTGTATGAGAAAAAGAAAAAGGCTGTTTTTAGGGGTTTTCCGGCAATTATTCGAATTTTTATTGCCGCAAAAACCATCTTTGAACTTCAACGAACATTTAAAAAAGAGAATTGGCAAAATTGGTCCAGGCGTTGTTAAGTTATGCGCTTAGCAACACAATTTGCGATTCATTTTTATATATACATACATACATATGTACATACATAAGAAGATATTCTAATATTTCAATATTGGATATTCAACGAAACTTCAAGAAAAAGAAGGTTGAGGCCGGAAAAGAAGAGTTGCGACCTTTTTAAAATAACTAAAAGTTTATAGAAAAGTTTTAATAAACCAACACAAATGTCGTTAATTGCCTGCTTATGCTATTATAAATTCTTCTAAAATATGAGTTTGGATTCAAAAAAATCTTTGTTATCAAATTTGATCTGGACTGACAAAAACAACATTTTTCAAATAGTTCAATACGAATCTTTACTAACACCTTCTGAGCCAATACAAACTTGCCAATGTTTAATCCAATTTTTCATGCCCTTCTTATAAGCCCCGGCTGGGATAGCCAGCAGTTTCATCAGCGAAACATACCCAAAACATTAACCAAATTGTATTAAGTTTATCAATTAGAGGTGCTGAGATCTTCTGATATCTCTCTGACGCTAGCACATTAATTTCCAATGTTATTTCTTTAACTTTTTCGATATTATCCTCATTAACAGAGACGTACGCCTGGAATGTAGCAAGTTTTCAATGACTATGACCTCCACGGAATGCTTAGTGGCACCTAAATAAAAAATACTTGTGTTCGTGATAAATTAGACACCCAAAAACACTTATTCAACATTTTCAGCGACACCTAAATAAACCTAAAAAACTTCACTTCTATGAAATTTCTTACAGTGTATGGTATTCAATGCGCCTGTAAGTATGCCCGAAAATTATTTTTTTCTTGAAATAATTATTTCTACCAAAGCCTACCACTGATGCTTCACATTGTACTCCTATTCAAAACTTAACCATCTTTAATGTATTCCACTTATTTTTTATATATTTCCTTCACCACCAATTCTTTTTTTATCTATGCCATCATCAACGATATTAGGACAATGATTGCATGATCATTTGTTTCTCAGGCACATCAGAGGAAAGAGGGTGTCGTATCTAAGTATATATATATGCGTGGAAAAATAAAAAATATAACACTGAATGTTGTTGAATCTCTCGTCGTCGTCTCTTTTTCCAATGGCTCCTCTACAAAAGTATAAGGCAATCGATACTTTTTCCGCTCTCTCTTCGATATTCGGTTTCCATGAAAGCTTTCTATCCAGGATGAGCCCTACATATTTTACTGTATCCGCCGGTTGCGGACGGATGTTTCTCATTTACGCCAGCGGTAACGCCGGGATTTTATATCTTCTAGTAAACAAAACCATCTCGTTTAAACTTGGGTTGATGGCGAAACCTCTTCCGACTGCCCAATTTGTTACAATGCTGTGATACCCCTCCTCTGAACCTAAATACCACATCATCTGCATAGGCAATCACCCGGCAGCTACGATACTCAAGTTTTCTAAGCAGTTCGTTAAAGACCAGGATCCATATAAGAGGAGAGAGAAGTCTACCTTGTGGGGTTCCCCTGCACACATTTCGTCGAGTGCGTTCGTTGCCCCAGTCCGTTTCAATTACTTTGTCGCACAGAATACTGAGAATGCGGTGTTTAGAATTTGATTCAAAGAAGGTCCCAACAGCGAATTTTTTAACCCTATTGGCATCCTCCAGCCCCGGAATGCTCTTCTTTATGCAGTCCATCAGTCTCTCCAGAGTTTTTAGGGACACACATGATATTACAGTCTTAAGTACATTTATTGTTAATTAGAAATTATAATATTATAGAGCTTAACCCAAAATGTAGTACAATGGATCAAAAGGAGCAATAAGTTTCCGCTTCCCCGCCAATTTTTCAGTCTTTGAACTTCTGTTTCACACATCTGGGCATCGGGAATAGATAGAGCAACATATTAAAAGCCGCCAACCCAACGGCGAAAGCACACGAGGCGGCAACATCAATGGTTTCCTGTGAAAACAGAAAAGTTTTATGCACCAAAGTAATAATCCGTTCTTTACTGAGTACAACACAACTCACATCAGGATCGGCCATGCCGAGACGTTCGTGTAGAAAATCGGCCGGTTTAGGGCATATAACGGACGCTGTGGGTGTACAATTCATTTTGCGCGATTGAAAGGCAATGCTGTGCAGCAACGACGACACATAACGGGTATGCGTACCCTTTGTATTTTCCTGCAACCACGGCTGGAGGCCTTTGAACGAACGCACAGTGCCGCTGGCCAAGGCTATGCTGATGACGAGAATGTAGGTGACGGCAATGGCGGCGTTGAAGGGCACCTTCACAACCAACAGGAAGGCGATGCTCAACTGTTCGGCGAGAACAAAGCTGGACCACAGCGCCACCAACAAATAGGCGAAAACGGTGCCGTTGGGAAATTTCGGATCCAGAAGCAGGCTGGGGAGCGAAAGGAAATATTCATTTTTTTAAATACTTTGAATTTCAGTGTGCTTACGGATATATGACGCAACTGGCAAACACCGCCGATATCAACGAGAAGGGTATTGCTATGGAGTTGTAGGCGATCAAGAGAGTAGCGCCCGAGTATAGACCTTCAGGTGTGTCCTGTGAGAAACGTTTGCGCCAGATTGGAACTTTGAGGAAAGAAAATGAAAAAATTAATTATTTTGAGTAAAGGAAGGGGATATTTGTATGTACATAGGGATATTGTGGTGAGTGTGCCACAGCCGTAGGCCAAACCAATAATATTGAGTATCATGCCATTCTTGCTGAAGAAGCCGTGCGCATCGTCCTACGAATAAATATATTATAAAATTTTGATATTCATAAAAGTGCTATGTAACTTACGCCCACATCGGTGTAAAAGAGCCACATGAGCGCCATCGCTATGGGCAGCAACAGCAAGCGCATGAAGAGCGCTTTCATGCCGGAGATGCCACACGAAAAGGTTGAAGCAAGTAGTTTGCTAAAATTTTTCGCAGAAACATTAAAATAAATGCTTATTTAGTCGCTAAGCAGTACTCACAGATACAACATAATCCAGACTTTCAATTCACCGGGTTTACCATATGCCAACGGCACTTTACCACTACCCATCGTATTGAGCGGCGCATCGGACATGGGAGTTTCACGCGAAAACCGCTCCACCAAAGCTTCAATCTGCTGGCTGGACTCTAAAAAGCGATCGCGGCTTCTACGAAAATTAAGAGAACATATGAATTATTAAATTATTAAATTATTTAATTACTAAAAGTACACACCACTTGACTTACCTGCGATCTACAGTGCTCAAGCAGAGATAGTACATCAATGGGTTTTCGAGTTGTGGACAGGGAAATCCAATACTATGAAAATATTCGAGCATTGCTCGCGTACCGCCCGAGTACACTACACCGCCCAAGCAGAGAAACAATGCGCGATCGAGAAAAGGAAATACGTCGGAGCGTGGTTTTTCCAAAGAGAGCAATATACCGCAACCAGTCTTCTTGGCGCTGTTCGAAAGTATCGATATTAGCAAATAAGCGCTGAGCGGATCTAAGCCCTGTGTGGGTTCGTCGAGCAGGAGCATAACTGTAAGAAAGGAAAAAAAAGAAAATGTGATAAAGTTTAAAAATACAACAGATGTTAGGTTAAGATAACTTTCTTAAAAACAAGTTCATATTTCTTAAAAGAAAAATAACTAAGCTAGAACCTATTGATTTGATCAATATACGATATTCGAAAAAAATCAACATAAAATCTACCAAAGCGTGGAAATTACTTTAAAAAATTAGTTTCAAGAAAATATTGGGTATATAACAATATTTCTGTGATGTTTTTACAAAACTTTCAAATTTTATAACTTGCACTACTATGAGCAATAAATAGTAAGACTTTCTTCATAATTTTAAAATGATTAATTTATTCTTCAAAATGCTCTTTTTCTGGGTTGTAAGCATACATCCAAGACTTATCGCCAATAATAATACGTTTAATGATATCCTGAGAGATTTAAGACACTAACGCGCCGCTGTTTTTCAAAAAATTTAGTGATTATGGAATCAATCATGGTTTCACTTTTCGTAGAACTAAATATTCCTTCCGAAATGCCAACGATGCCAGTAAGAGCTCTGAGTGTTAATCGTCTATTTTCAAGCACCAATTTCTTTTTTTCTGACTTGTTGATTATCACTTGATTTAATGGAACTTCTTTGTTGAATAATTTCACTTATCGTAAAAGTCGCCGAATGCATTTTACTTCAGAAAGACAAGCATATACTAATGCTTAGTTTGCTGTGGCATTTGGCACAGATGCCACTGACAGCCATACTAGCCAAGAAAACATATTTCGACGAATGGGTTTTCAGCGAAGTTTCAATTAAATAGTATTACTATCTTTTGTCCTCACTAATAAAATAGTCGTATTCAAAATATGATCTAAAGTTGAAACATGTTCCCGTCTTTCTGTCAATTTGTGACCACCATCACAATAGCACTTGGCGGCTAAAAATTAATCAAGTCAATTTTTGTTGATGTGAGCTATATCCCATTGAGGACGCTCTGCATTAGCCAGAACAAATGTTAGTCAGATCGGGCAAAGTCTAAGCTTTAAGGCAAAATTTCAGAGCCGCCATATTCCAAATACTTTTTAACCGGCTTTGCCACATGAGGGGCGGAACATTGTCATAATGACAACTTATTGCCTCGCGTCGTTTCGTTTTTTCGGCAATGATTTTCTTCAATTTGTTGAGTTGTTTTCAATAGTGTTACCCACCAAACTAAAAGCATTACTTTGGCGCCAGGGATATTTGACTTTGCCATTGATTTAGTAGGTTGATCAGATTTCACAAATAATTTTTCGCTTATCGGGTTGTAGTACTGGATCCATTTTTCATCACCAGTCGCAATTCGATACAAAATTTACTTCCTTTTTCAGCGTTGAAGCAGCATTTCTGACATGCTAATTGTATGTTGACTTCATATACATAGCACCTGTTTTAATTACGTTTGAATTTATCTGGCTGATTTAAACGTTAAGAAATGCTTGATTGAGTGATTTTCAAAAATTTTGCTAGCTCTCTTGTTTAGCTACAATCTGCATTGAGTAACGCTTGCAGTTCCACTTCTTCAAACTTTTGGGTCGACCAGGACGTTCTTCGTGTTCTAAGTTAAAATCACTACTCTTAAATCATTCAAACCACCTTTTCCGCATTCGCTCAGCTAAAGCAAATGTAGCATGAAGCTCCACCAAAGCATGAGGACTTTCAGCTAAAGTTTTCTACATATTAAGAAAATGAAGAAGAACTCCTCCCAAAAACACTTTTTCAGGCACAAAGTTCGACGCATTTGAGTGACAAAATATTTTCATGAAGCGTATATGAATGATGTAAACTGAAAAGGAAGCACAAGGACATAAAAAACATTAACTTGGAACAATAAAATAAGTATAAAAATGTGCTATTTCTTGGAATACTGCACGAGAATAGTTAAAACCCCCATAAAAACCTCATATTGGATTGCTCTCACCCTTCCCACGATAGTCGGGTCTACGTAATCGCAACGAAAACGAATTTTAACCGGCCAAGAACTGTCAAGCCGGTAGCATTGCTCCAAAATACTCCAGAAATGTTTTCTGCCTCTATAGCAACAACAACAACACAATAACTCCCACTTAAATCAATTAGATCAGCTAAAAATATTATTTTAGAAAGATTTGAGCTACGGGTTAAGATATTATCCATATTTAATACCGAGTCACACTATAACTATAATCTAATATTTTTCCACTGTGATGTTAGAAGCTGTTTCGTGCTGATTTTGTGTTGCTAAAATCTAAAATAATAGTAAAAGCACCCAAAATATTTGCACGTGATGGAAATTTTTTTAACTCAAATTCGTAATGGGGATACCCCAAATACCCTACAGACCCGTTAGCACATCAGTTGCAAATTTGTTCTTCAGATTTGTTGACTAGTGTTATCAGAACAAGTCGCTTGACATTACAACGTGCAAATCAATTAGCGAACCAAATTGATTTCCGGTCTGGTTGTATAGTATGTGTGTCAAAAGCATAATTTACACTTATTTATGGTACGCACCTGGATCTCTTACTAGCTGTATGCCAATAGCTAGCCGACGGGCTTCACTCATATTCAAATATTCGACACGTTTGTGAGCCACTTGAGATAGCGCCAAGTCGGCCAGGACTTGACGTACTTTTGAGCTTTTCAAGTAACCGGAAAGCTAAATAGAAAATAAAATCATTGAAAAAATTTAGAAATTTGCATGAGATTTTTCTCATTTATTTGCTTACTATAGTTGGCGTGTAATGCAGCGTCTGCGCCACCGTTAGTCCCGGTATGAAAGTGCACGATTGTGTCACATAGCCGCAACGTTGCTGAAAGAGTGCTTTCGTTAGCGGCGAACCATTGAGCAGAACTTGGCCACGCGTTGTGCCATCAGCGCGACGTGCAATGACATCCAACAAGGCACGTTTGCCGCTGCCTGCATTAAGTTTTAACAAAAAATATGTTTTAGTTAATACAGAAAAATAATTTTCTAACATTTTATTACCTTTGGAGCCCAAAATGGCCATCACTTCACCACTGTGCACTGTCAAGTTGACGCCTTTGAGCACCAGCGCTGGGATGCCGCCGCCATTGAAGCAACCACCGCCATCCACCTGTGAGATAAGATAAGGACAATGTTAGCCGAAAACTAAAGACTTAAGCAACGAACTTGAGAAGAAAATTTCTTCTAGTATAAACTCAATATATTTCTATTAACTCAATATATTTCTATTAACTCAATATATTTCATTAATACAACAATTATAGTATTTTTTTTTTAATTATTATAAACAAAATATCTTCGGTCTTAATCACGCCGCTACCTCTGTAGTGTGGAAAATGTTGTGCGCCTCCAAAACGTAATCGCTGCCGATCATTTTCATGTCATTAATTCAGCCGCTACACTGTACTGCCGCTTGGCTGTGACGTCACACACACGCACGTACAAAAAACACGCAAATGTGCACTGCTCTCTTCGTTTCTGTTTTGTTTACACTTTTCGTTTGCTCACACACACACACATTCACACACCGAAATGTTTACTGAGTTCACGGTAGCTGAAACGCTGAGAGACTTTGTAAAAAAACAACAACACTAGTCAGCACTCAACTGGGACCAACTGCCACCGCTGCTCGATCCGTCGACACGTCCGCACACAAAAAACGCTCCGCAATAACTGAAGCTGGAATGGCTTTCTGCGGCTTGCCAAGCCACATCCACGCTTTGAGCCGCGTTGCTGGCTGGTTGGCAGCACATTTTTCCAACTGGAATGGAGCGGCTTGAGAATGTGTAGAAATTTACTTGTTTACCATTAATTCAAATAGAGATAGAGGAAATGAGAGGAAGTGAGTGATTGGGAGAGTGCCTTCTAGCGGCAGGTGAGCAATAACAGTACACTGTGCTTATCAGGTGAGGAATATTAATGGAGTTGAAGTATTATAAATTTTTGGTTTTTGTAATTTGTAAAGAAATTCTTGTTTTTATGAATTGTAAGTTATTCGCGAAAGAGATTTTAATTTTTATAATTTTTTTATTTTTAATTAAACTTTCAAATAAACAAATTTATCAATGTTGAAATATTACCTAATGCCTAATAGTGTTATTTTTAGTCCAAAAATTTTGAATTAGAAGATTTTCAAATATGGCTCGAATCATTTCATATATACCAACATATCTCCAAGTTTCTCATTTTCAACGATGTAAATATATTTTCAGAATAATGAAAAGCTTAAGACAGAGATATTTGCTGGTTATATAAATATAAACACTCTAAAAACTCGTTTCATTTTAAAGAAGGACACACAAGACTGTCATCTGCATCAAAATATACCTCAACCGCGGCGGTTAACGCTTCTTTGTGACTAAATTTCTCTGTTGCGAGTATGTATATTTTCGAGGTATGAGAACAGGCCTTGGAGATCAGATTCGGAGAATATGGTGACCGCAGAAGTAATTTGAATTAATTTTGTGAAATTTTTCTTTGAGGGGTTACATGAGCTTACGGGTTTCAAAAAATCCAGTTTCTATTTACTGTCTTATTAAATTACGTAACACTTCTAAAATATTGTCCTAAATTTTCAAGTTGATCCGAGTAATAGTTTCGGAGATATAGCCTTGAGAACTTGTGCGCTCGAGGTTAGCTAGGTCAAATGCGTTTTGCTCGAAACGTTCTTCATGGAATTTTAAAAAAGTCTTTGAGATACAACTCTTAATCGATTACAATTATTTGAAAAAAAAATCCTCGAAAATTCACAGAAATTTTAATTTTTTTGTAAAACTGTCCGACAAAAATTCAATTTTAATTGTTTTTTCTTCGTCCAAGTTCTAAGTATTGTCCGAAACACGTATTTTTTCACTGTAGATGATCCTATAAGGTGTAATTCTGCCAACGCGGACGCATCTTTTTTCCGAGGGGTCACCGTAAATGGCGTCGCAATGGCCGAGTTTAAAATTTAATAGCATATTTCATTGTTTATATGAAAAAAAAAAAATTGAAAAAAGGCTGATTTTTAGCCGAGGAAACCCATTTAATCCCATAAACTTATATATTATTACTCAAACCAATTGTTAAACATTTGGTAGATGAAGATACATATATAATTATTTTAATTTAAGCTTTTGTCATTCTTTGCTACAACCAGCACTTTGACACTACTTTTCATTTTCACATTATTTATTTTCCTCACTGTACAACTTATTCTAGATCTAGCACTCACCTGTTCTCCGCTGTCGCTGAGCGAACGTACGCTGCGCTCACATTTGATCAGTTGCATGAAACCAGTTAACTGGAAATACTAACAGTTTCCAGTCGAAATTTTCAAGTTGGACTTGGCGACTAAGATGGCGTCAGAGGCCAAGTTCAGTTCAGTTAATCGAGAGAGTTTGCGCACGTCAGTTGGTCGGCGCGCGGCGCGTCGTGAGTTTCAATTTAAATAAAAATAAATACATACATACACACATACCACATAAATTATTTACTGAATGAAAAACATAACGCACGAAAGCTGAAAAGCACAAGTTGTTTGAAAAAATTCGAATCTAATACAAAACGCGAAAAATAAAAAGTGCAAGAATTGTTGCAAGTAAATAGTTTAAAAAGCAATAAATACAAGTTCTGATTTGTATAGTGTTTGTAGCGAAATAAGAAAATAATTACACACACACACATGCACATGTATGTGGCCAACTAGAAGAGAGCGCAAGCCAACCGGGCCCCATACCGTCCAAACAGAATTGTGAAAAGTGCTTAACGGCGAGAATACGCAGCGAACGGAGTGCAAAGCGAAATTTTCGTCTAGCTGTGCAGATTTTCAAAAAGATAGATACACAAGTGGAGTCGCGAACACGTATGTGTACACGTATGCAGGCGCACAGCACTGTTCTTTAGAGAAAAGCACACGCACACACACGTATCTATGCAGTTGTTGGTGTGCGCGTAGTTTGGTGCGCGTGTGTGTGTTGTGGTTTAACGGCTAACCGCTGAAATAAATACCCCAACTAGTCGTGGTATGCACTATTGGAATATTTGTTGTTGTCTTCGTATATTATTTTTTGTCTACGGTTCTTAATTCGCGCAAAATCAACAACCCACAAAGGAAGCAAACAAGCAAACAACAAACGACTCTCTCTTCGTGGAATTGTGGCAATAGAATCAACAAAGGTGCATAAAGAAAATAAAATAAATTTCGGTGAGTGAAACAGCTTTGTAAATAGAGATAAGAAACGAGGCTAAAACACACAAATTACAACAAATGCAAATATTGTGTTTAAATGGCTAGTTAGAGGGTGGAATTTTGGTGCGATGAAAGGAAATTCGTATGCAAAGTGTTTTCTTGTTTTTTTCTTTCACTATTTACTTACCTTTTTTATATGTTTGGCTTCTGGCTGATGTGTGAGTTTATGTAGAATTACAGGTGAAGTAAATGTGTAAAATAAGTACAAATGTCTAAGTGAATGTTCTAATATTTTTAGTTTTCGAAATATGGTTTAGTGACTTTTTGTTTGTGACCTGTTGAACCATTGTAACTGGTCATTGTCAGGTTAAAATAACATCAAAATGAAAAAAAAATATTTTGGTGCACAGGAATTTATTTTGCTGTTATTACAAGAAAATCCGATTTTCCTTTTAATGTTGCCAATATTGCTTGAAGAAAACTATTATATTATTAGAAAAATATTAATTAGAAGAATTTTTATTTTTTTACCGAAGGAGAAATACGCTAGTCTTGGATTAAATAACTTCAAAGTCAGTCTAGTATTCTTGAAATAAAAAAATTTTATTTTTTAACCCTTTTTGACCTCTTAGTATATTATATAATTAAGGGGTTATATCCAGATGTAATATTGAAAAAATCGATGTGGATATAACCCCTTAAAGCATAATAAATAACTACTGTGCCCGAAAAATAAGGTGACATTATATTTATTTTGAAAATTCTTTATTTATTCTTCCAAATCAATTTCATCCCCTTCAAAGTAATCCCCTCCCGTTGCAATGCACTTATGCCAACGGATTTTCCAATCTTCGAAACACTGGTTGTAGTCACTTACCGGGATGGCCTTCAGTTCCGTCTTCGCTGCTGCTTGAATCTCCTCTATCGTATAAAAACGGTGTCCCCGGAGCGGTCATTTGAGCTTGGTGAACAGCCAGGAGTCGCACGGCGCCAGATCAGGTGAATACGGTGATTGCGGAACGATATGGGTTGAGTTTTTGGCGAAATGATCACGAATTACGAGGGCAGTATGGGATGTTGCATTATCGTAGTGTAAAAACCAAGAATTATCTTTCCACAATTCCGGCCTTTTTAGGCGGATAGCGTTATGCAAACGACGCATAACGTTCAAATAATATTCCTTGTTGACTGTTTGACCGGTTAGAAGGAGCTCATAATGCACAACACCACGATAATCGAAGAAAACAGTCAAATCAAGGTCATGATTTTTGAGCGACTTTGGCGCGATTTTTTTGGTCTCGGCTCTCTTTTGGCACGATATTCGCTCGATTGATCGGTTGTTTCGGGGTCGTAAGCATAGATCCAAATCTCATCGCCAGTTATACTGCGTTTCATGACACCTTGGTAGTCGGAAAGCATCGTTTCACACACTTCAACGCGACGCCTCTTTTCCAAAAAATTGAATGTTTTCGGTACCAGTCGAGATTTGACGCGCTTGAGGCCCAAAATATCCTTCAAAATGGTATTGGCTGAGCCTTTCGATACGCCAACTTCATCAGCAAGGTCTCTAATTGTTAATCGATGGGTTTTCAACACCAAATCTTTGATTTGTTGAACGTGAGCTTCGTCGGTTGAGGTTGATGGTCGCCCTGGACGCTCTTCGCCTTCGACACGTTCACGGCCGGCTTGGAACTCACTATACCACTTGTAAACATTTTGTTTTAGACATAGCCTCATCGTTCTTTCTGCACTATCCTCAACGTATCCGCAGCAGAAAATTGATTCCGTAAACAAAATTTAATGCAAATTCTTTGCTCAACAAATTTCGACATCGCAAAAAAACTCACTTTTAGCAGCTCACAAAACGACACGTATCGCAAACACTAATGAATGTTTTGACATAAAAGTGACTGACAGTACTACCAACCTAAAAAAAATATAATTCTCCAAATCCTTCGACGCGCGCAGTTTAAATTCAAATGGGCACACCTATTCACTGAAAAATGTTATGAACCACTGATTTAACAGTTAATGTTGTTGAAATTATATTTTTGCTTTGTTATAAATTTCCATACTATTGTTAATAATGCTGTTCTTTATCAACAATAATCTGGAAGGCAAAAACTCTTATTTTAGAGACCAACTTTGTAAAACGGAGAAATTACTTTGTTACTTTGAACTCAATTTCTCGAAAAAAATTGCTTCAATATCCATTCAAGTATAGTTGTTTATTCTGCACCTTTCTGTCACCAAGTGTAATTATTGTATAGTTGTTACCAAATGCCACAGATTAAACTTGAAGGAGGCGCTGGAATTTCATATTTTGTGGCAAAAAATACCCGGAAATTGTAATTAAAACGCAAACTGTTTAATTAATTCAAAGTAAACCCCACAAGATGTCATACACTTATGTCAACGATTCTTCCAGTTCTCGAAACACTTTTCATAAGCACTTTTTGGGATGGCCTTCAGCTCATCCAACGAGTATTGTTTTATCTCTTCGAACGTCTTAAATCGGGTTCCATTCTTATGATTGTCGTCTTGTTTGCATGAAACATGGGTTTCTGATGTCTCATCGCCAATTATAATGCTCTTCATGAATGTCGAATCGGAATTCGCACGAAACAAGTCCAAAAAGACCTATTTACAGTATTTCTTTTTTGAAAACTCAGCTTTATCGGGACGAGTCGAGTAAGAACGCTTTTTATACCCAAAACTTCCAACACAACCATTCGAATGAACACGCGAGAGATATTGAGCTCTTTTTTTTATCTCCCTAACACTTACCTGTTGATTTTCATACATATCTTTGATTTTTTTAATATTTTCATCAGTTGAAGATGTCGCTATTCCATTTTATCTCCTTCGAAGCAATCTCCTCCCGCTGCAAGACACTTATGCCGACAAATTTTCCAGTCAACATATCCTCAGAGCCTTCTTCGATTCAGCTTTTATATCCGCAATTGAGTCAAAACGGTGTCCTCGGAGTGGTCTTTTGAGTTTGCTGAACAGCCAGAAGTTACACGAAGGTAAATCAGGCGAATGCGGTGGTTGCGGCACGATACTCGTATTAGTTGAAAATGTGGCGAAATAATCTCGAATAACCAATACAGTATGAGATGCTGCATTATCGCACTTCTTTGTTCAAAAAATTCAGACAAAGCAAAAAAAGAAGAATTCACTTTTGGAGCCTCACAAAACCACGCGTATCTCAAATACTAATGAATATTTTGACGTGAAATTTAGCGTAGATGTCACTAACAATACTACCACCTTAAAAAATTTACCGATTCGAAAAACACGCGAAGTATAAATTAAAAATTCAACTTTTTAATTTGATCACAGTAGTAGTTATAAAATTGACCTCAAAACGGGGAAATAAATTGTTTAAAATTTGAAAGTTTTCACAAGTACACATAAAGACATATAATTTCATAAAATAATAATAAAATTAAAAAAAAAATTTAATGTTTGCTTTAAAAAAAAAGTTTGGTTAAAAAAATTTAATTTTTATTTATCACTTATTTAGCTTGGCGCAATTTTTCATGCTGTGACAAGTTCTGGTAAGCTCAAAAAACTTTCACGATTTGCTTATAAATTTTTCGATGGAAAAATTTTATCAAGAAATAATAAATGTGAATGTTATGATGTGAACGATTTTAAGCAATCTCTATATTATTTTGTGCAATAATTGGATTATATAGGAAATATACGTGAATTTCTTATAAATTCTTCTATCAAATGCGAAAGAGCTATTTACGCTAATTATAATGTTATTATGAAATTTTAAGCATTTAATATTATGTTAATGTTTTATCTTATCGACTTTAGTACTCTACATTTAGTAATTAACACCTTTGTGTACAAATATACCGCCATTAGAGAAATGTATGTACACATATAAAAAGTTACCCGATACTACAGCAAATGCTTTTAAATCTCGCTTTGCTTATTTGCAAACTTATGAATATGTTATATAGTCATGTTATGTACTTATGTATGTAGGCATACTCACTTGCATTACGTCTTTATTACACTTGTCAGCGGTAAATATACATAAAAGCAGTTCTTGATTAGAAGCTCTTAATGACGACTCCCCTACAACAACAACAAAACCAACAATACCGCCTGCGAGCCATTCCGCTGGGCAGCGTTAATTTCTTATTTCCTCGCTTTAATTCCTGCCCATGCGTTTATTATGCACGTAACGCGCCCTAACAGTTAATTTCGTTACGCATTAGGTGCGCACCGGCACAAGTTCATACACACCACACACGCACATATACATACAAATACAGCAGTGCAAGTACGTGTGCACAACCTACAACCTACACAAGGCAACTTCGCACTCATTTGGATTCAAGAACAAATGCAACAACACAAACAACTCGTCATTGCACAAGCACACAAGTGTTACACGATCGCGAAGGGAGAACGAATAGTTCCAAACGGGAAAAGTATGAGTAAAACGAGTCAAGTAATAAGAAAATCAAAGAAGTCTGTTTGCCTTTCTGTAACTTCAGTCACACATACATACATATATACATAGACATTATGGCGGTTTAGTTGGGCAGAAGCTAAGTGATTACCTTAGGCGGCAGCGTTGTAACAGGTCAAAGATCTTGGAAAGCATTTAGCAAACAACTGAAACAACAACAACAATAATAATATGAGCGGCTATATACGCTCGAGCAAATAACACACACACAGAAACAAAAGAAGGGCTGAAATGAATTTCTTATACTGGAGATAGTATATAGTATATTTGCTGGACGATAAAATATTGATTACTTTTTCTTGAAAGCAATTGGTTCGAAAGTAACTATATTATGACTAGTTTAAATACTTATTTCTTCGTGTCCATTTTCCACTCTGAAGGTCTCTGGGTCTTTGAAAGAGTTAACTGAAATATAAAGGGTGCTCCATTTAGAGGTTCTCACTTTTTTAAGAAAAACATAGAAACTTCACATTTAATTCGAAGGATAATTCTTTGGTATCTTTTATAGATTATTTTTTTCAAATATTGGCGGCATCTACGTCTCAGATGGTCCATCCATTGAGTCCAATTTTCGATAACTCGCTCGAGCGTTTCGACTGGTAACTGGCAAATGACCCGGCATCATTTTTAAAGAAATATGGGTCGATGATCCCACCGGCCCACTAACCACACCAAACCTTTGCTTTTTCTGGTTAAAATGACACCTCTTGAATCTCTTCAGGTTGCTCTTCGTCCCAAATGCGGCAATTTTGCTTGTTTATATATCAATTTAGCCAGAAGTGGTCCGCTGAACAGAATTTGGCTGGAAAACGTCAGATCTTTTAGGAACTTTTCAAGAACCCATAGAGCGAAGCGATGTCGCTTGGCAGTTCGAGCGGTTTCAGTTCTTGCACAAACTGTATTTTTACGCTTTCAATTTAATATTTCGACTCCTCCTCTCACTATATATTAATATATTGTTGAAACATCAAAGGCATCCTCCGACAACTGATAAGATCCTTACAAGTAAAAAAACTTAAACTAATTTTGATTTCAAAATCTCCACATATACACCAGTTAAAAATCAACAATTTCTCCACAAACCTTTTCTCAAAACTTCTATTTCTTTAACATTCAAGCAACCATAGAATTTACCCTCACTTAGAGCACGTAGCACGACTTAGAAGTCAAAGCAGCACCAATGTGTACTATGATCGTTGGCTATCACTTCTCTTGCATCTACTTGTACTTCCATTCTTTCCTGCTCTCTAGACAGCGCATGCGCCCCTTATTTCTCCAGCATAAAGCTTTGTAAACTTGTTGTTTAGCCTGTTGTTGTGTTTATTTGTGTTTGTGTTGTAGAATGCTGTTGGGTCTTGCTTTTGCTATTTATGCTGCTGCTTTTGTTGTATCTCTTCGTCGCCTATCATCTACTCCACCAGCTATGATTGTTCTTTCCGTTTTCCGCTTGGCATTAAGAATCCAGTTTTTACTATTAGTTCGTTTTGGGGTTTCTTCTCCAGCTTTTCTCTATATCATTGCTTATTGATTTTGCGCTGAAACCAATATACACCAATGTACTTATATACATATAGTATAATGCATAAAGCATTTGTGCATATATGTGTGTGAGTTAGTGCAAGTGTGAGTTTGGTTGGTTGATTTCTAGGTGCCTCTAGCATGAAGGTATCAATTAACATTTTTGTGGTCGTTTTGAGGTAAATATTGTTTCACATATTGATATTTAGGCATTAGATTTGCAATGAGCTTCAAGTAAATAGTGTTAGTACTATACTATAGATTAGTTATAGTTTGCAATAGTGTTTTAAAACATTTTTAACGATTTTTACACAAACCTTATAATAATCAATCTAAAGAATTCAAACTTTATTGTACAGATTTTTAATAAAGAAAATACTTAAACAAACTATTAACTTGAGACAAACTCTATTATTTCAACGAAATTGGACTTTCATCTGGCTAAGAACAGTCTGAAGAGCGTGCGTTGTAAAATTTGTTGCACATTAGAGTAAGAATCACTATAAATTTCTTTTTCTACTAAAAATTTGTCTAAATTACGACTCCGCAACTTTTAGAAGTTGTCGAGTCGTTGTATTTAAACTTCTCTTACTTTTCTTGAAATGAGATAACAGAAAGATCTTTGAAAGGATTATAAAAGAACTTTTGGTCAGATTTAACTAAATAGGAAGATATTGGGCATTCTTTCGATATAGAATAAATAGTGGAATTAAGACAAAAAACCTCTTTAAGACGAGGATGAAATAGTTTAAGAAACAGCAACAAGCGGGGAATACACCTAACTAACGAGGACGCTCTTTTGACATTTGTCTTCAGTAATGTTTGCCATTTTATCATGGAAAGATATACGATCCAACAATAAGTCGAAATTATTAAAATTTACTACTGAAATTTGGAGTCAGTGGACTCAAATTTAAGAGCGTCTTCATAATCGTCCTCTCAGATCAACAATTGAGCGGGTAGTGGAAAAATTTGAATCCACAGGCACAGTACATAATGTTCCTGTGCCAGTGAGACAAAAGAAGTGCCCGTAGTGTTGAGAAAATTACTGTCGCTATTGCATCAATTGAGGAAGACCTAAATCAGTATCTCACACGTCGTTCTCAACCGTTGGGCATCTATGTGACAATATCAAATTGACGCCAGAAATGAAGCCGCTTGACCACCAGAATCGTCGTATGTTCGTGAATTGGGCTGAGCAACAACTTGAAAGCTATTAGGATTTTCAACGAAAAATCTTGTTCAGCGATGAGTGTCATTTCCGGCTGAATGGCTTCGTCAATAAGCAAAATATGCGTTATTGGTCAACCAACAATCCACACGTACTGGCATCGAATGTGCTTTCATAGGAATAAAGAATTTTATTGATATCCCAAAACCCTTTTTGTAGTACTTTTACAATATTGAAAAACCAGTCACTTTGCCATCATTTCGTTTAATTTTTGAATAAAAATCATAAGCAGATTGATTTTTGTAGTAAATGCTATTAGAAAATATTTCTACGCAGTTTTACTAATTTTTCATTTTTCAAAGTGGCTTCGCTTCCTTGTTGGCAAATATGATTGATTACTTGTATAAACAATATAAACTAACTTAAATAATTTGTAAATGTTGCATTAAATAACATATGAATGCGAAATACTAGCAAGTCGTTTATCACAATTTTTTTCGCCGCTGGCATTATTTTAAGAGGAAAAAGTAAAGCTTGTAAACATAAGAAAATATAAAGCTTCTAAACCTCAGATCAATAGAAATATAAAAACAGAGAACAAAAGCAAGAATACATACAATATAACTTTATAGCTTTTAAATAATTTATGCTCCCTATTATTTTTGAAGCGATATACGCACATATAATATTTAAAATACGTGGATTTCTCAAGAACATTATAAAGAGAGTAGAAAGTCTACAAATTATTGGCATTTTTATGCAGAAATGAAAGCAATCATTAAATACTGAGAATATGCTGCTTCAACAAAAAACGCGACAAGCTCACGTATTTCACTTTTTATTTACAAACACTTTAGGTTAATAAAATGTATTTGCTTGTTTTGCATTCCAACGCAATTACTGGGCATATCTTCACAGCGATGATTTGCATATGTATGTAAGTACAAGCATATAGCTGCACCTGCAAGCTGCCAATTTGATTTGTTTTATGACAGTTGATAGCTTTCACTGCGCGCACGAGCTTAAATGACGCTGAGTATGGCTGAGCTTGGTTGAGATTTTGCTTATTTGTATTAATACTGATTACACGTTTGGCAATTTCTATTTAATTAAATTGTTTAGCTTACAGCATTAAAGCTTTTTCATATATTCATATATTCTTTTATATATATATTCTATATATACATACGTATATAAATGTAGGGACAGGCAAACAAGCTTTTAACTCAATGGAGTTCAAATTTCAGCCTTGCCAGACGTACATATTCACCAGCATTGCGCGCAACCATTGATGTTATGTCATGCGATAAATAATAAAATTTATTTCGTTTTGTACAGAAATGGTATCAATTTCGATTTCATTGATTTCTGCTAAACAAAACCGCTTATAGACACACAAGCGTGTTTAATAACAAACGCTGACTATGAATGGCGTGCGCCATTTTTGCTTTAACTGAAGTGTACTGTATGCCAATAATCATATAGCGCAGTCACTAATTCTTTGTTAACTGATTTAATTACAAATAACGAAAAAATATATATTAACTTTATAATGGAGGATGTTATATACATATGCATGGGTGGGAAGTATAGCTATGTTTTGTGCGTTATTTGTTGTATGGAAGAAAAGCTTTAGTCGAAAGACATTGAAAGGATTATTTGTAAATTAGATTTCTAGCCCAATTTGTTAATACTACCGTAAGCAAAAAATAATAAGACTTTTTAATTTAAATTTTGAGCAAAACCTCATTCGTCGAAATATTTTTTTCTGAAGAACAAAAGTGCATTCGGCGATTTTTACGATGAGTGAAATTATTCAACAAATAAGTTCCATTAAATTCTGTGATGTGAGCAATTTCTTTTTGATTGGTACAAATTATTCAAATAGAGTCGAAATCGCGTTGACGACGATCCCCGTCCGGGACGGCCATCAATATTAACTGGTCATGTCAACTCGTCAATAAAAAAAAGGAATTGGTGCTTGAGAATCGACCATTAACAGTCAGATCTCTGACTGGCATCGTTGGAATATCGGAAGGATCAATGAAAATCATTTTGAAAGATCATTTGGGTCTAAGGAAAGTAAAAACACTGTTGGTTCTAAAATCACTAAATTTTTTCGAAAAACAGCGTTGCGTTAACGTATGTGAAATAATGCTCTCCGACTTTAACATGTCATGAAACGTATGATTACTGGCGATGGCTCTTGGATCTATGCTTATAACCTAGAAAGAGACAATTCGACCGATTAGAATATGGTGGTAAAGGTGATCCGAAGCCGAAAAAACCATGTCAAAGCAGGTCATTAATGTTATGTTGACACTTTTCTTCGATTATCGAGGTATGGTGCACTCCCAATTACTTCCGACCTGGGCGGTCGTCAATAAAGAACATTATTTGAGTGTTATGCGTCGTTGCATGAATCTATTCGTAAAACGAAGTCGGAATTATGGGCCGACAACTCTTGACTTTGCACCAAGATAATGCACCGTCATAGACTGCATTGATTCTTCGTGAGTTTTTCATCAAATTTATAAACAATATCGTGGTACGATAACTGTATTCGCCTTATTTAGCTTCATGTGACTTCTGGCTATTTAGGAACTGAAACGCCGCTCCAGGAAAATCGTTTTGAGTCTGTTGAAGACATTAAATATGAATCGCTTTGAAGGATAAAGTGTCCGAAAATTGACTTTAGTACTGTTTAGAGTATTGAGAAAACGTTGACATTAATGTATTGGCGCTAAAAGGCATTACTTTGAGGGAGACAATTTAGATTTTGAAGAATAAATTAAGAATTTTAGAATTATGAAGAAAGTCTTACTATTTCTTGCCCATATCAGTATTATAAGCTAAACACGAAATTTTGAATGAAAGCAATATAAATATTTTAAAGAGCAGAAAATATTATAATAAAATTATGCAATTATCCGCGGAAAGGTATAACAATCAAACTTGTTCAATGTAATTACCATATTTTATTGACTCTGTGCACATCCGTCTAGTGCATTTAGTCATATACAAAAATTTTAAGGGTAATGAATGTTGTAATTGCTGCAAATTATAATACATAATTGAAAACTTGATGAAAAATTAAAAAAGATTATGTCATAGTTATAAATATCGCATAAAAAGCTAAATAGCTTACTCACGGCTTTTCAGAAGGAAATTGAAATGAGCGGCAATGAAATAATAGATGCTGACAGTCATCTATTCAATAAAGGTGAGGAAAATATGCAGCAATATTTAATGACTTGACAACCTTTGAAAGGAAAATGCAAAATAATGAAATTTTCGAAAACTAACGGTGCTCAAAAAGTTGTCACAAAATGTTATGAGTCTTAAGTGGCTTCGAATAATTTCGTTAATCCCACAGTAGGTATCAAGAAAGGGTTGCATGTCTAATTATATATGTGTTATCGTAAAATGTACGCCTGCGTGCCGAAAACTATGCTAAATTAGTCTAAAAGGATATGCTAAATTAGTCTAGAATGCTTATATTTTCCCGGACAATTAATCTGATTTATTATGCTCATTTTGAATAAGTTAAATATATCTAAGTTCAACATTAAATAATGTTGCCTACATTTAGGAGCCAAAATGGAAAAATTTATTAGAACTAGGAAAAAACAACACTATCGTCAAAAAACGCAGTGAATAATGATTTTAATATTTTTACAGAAAATTTACAGTTATTTACAAAATTATACCTTAAAACATTTAATTTGAGCAACAGCAGAATTTTTATACAATATTATTTAAAAAAAATATCCTTTTCTGTTTTTTTGTAAATTCAAGGTTATGCGTACTTACTAAATCTACTTAAAACTCATTAACATATTTATAAATACACAGAGTGATAAAAAATTAAAATATTTATATGGAGCGTGTGATATTGAATTTGGCGCTCACGTAGCTACTTATGTATATAAGGAGGTACATAGTACGCAAATATTGTAGAAATGCAAAGTCGTGCGCCCAAAAAGGTTACACTCGCACGCGAATGTCATGGACGAGGCGCATCAGCTTGTTTACACTACATAGACACCATATATTGCCGATTTGGCTTTACTCGGCTCACTATGTCACATCGCATTAAGTTATGCGAGGATTACGTTCGCTTGCAGCGTGTAGTCAACCGTGAGAGGAGTAAATTTTAAAACAAAAACACCTCAAATTTGGTGCTGCTCAAACAATGCCATTCACCTAAATCTGCGCGGTGAATAGGTGAATAATTTACACACATACATACAGACTTGTATACAATTTTTACCAGCTTAACGCTTCCTCAAAACATAATTATGCTGTCGTCAAACGGGAATTCACGTCTGTGTGTGCACGTGTGTGAGTGTATTTGCATGACAGTACCACTTTCACGACTCAAATCCGACAGCACATCGAGTTCCACTTAGCGCAGCAGATACTTTCCATTCACCACTTGCTGCGAAATTCCATGTAAAAAAGAAATCATTAAAAAATTCACGGCTTTGATGACAGCGACACGACGAGTGCGGCATTTCGTCAGCAATGATTGTTGATGTATACTTATATGTAGTTATAAGTAGCATATATGTATGTATGTATCTTAAAATATTATAATTTTCAATGCAAAAGGTAAATTGTTTTTTTTTATCCAAAGAATAAATTCGGAATACGAGCTTAAAAAACTCTTAGTTTATACCAGTATTTTTTGATTATGCTTAATTTTTAAAGGTAAGGAAGCGCAAAAAGAACAGAAATTGTTCAAAAAAGTGTAAATTTTTTTTTAATTATAAAAATCTGAATATTGCTATCAGATGGCCCATCCGTTGAGTTCAATTTTCGATGACTCGATCGACCATATCGACTGAATGACATGCTAGATGGTATGCTCCAACGCTTGAACCGAATCGGGATTGCCCGCATAGACTTTTTCTGTAGAAGAAACCACACCATTCCATTGTTATTTCTGAATGAAATGGCACCTCTTGAATCTGTTCAGGTTGCTCATCGACCCAAATGCTTGTTTACATATCCATTGAGTAAGAAATTGGCCTCATCTTGGCTCAAAAACATAGGAACTTCTTGGAACTTTTCAAGAGAACGTGTGAAGACATAGCAGCTTCAGTTCTTGCACAAGCTGTATTTTGTACGTTCTAAATTTAAGATATCTATGAAAATGAGCTAAGTCGTTCCATACGTCACTCCGAGTTGCTGTGAACGGCGCCGAATCGACTCTCCATGGTCTTCTTGTACACTCTCAGTTACGGCTGCTATATTTTCTTCACTGCGTGCTGGACGTGGTCTATTCGGTCAAATACTATTCAATAATGAATGCTGTGTCTCAAGATGGGTGATGATGTAGCGAATAGTACAGGAGGCCGATTATGTTGACCAAAAGTTGACTCCAAACATCTTCTGTAAAGAACTTGAAAAAAGGTTATTGAAAAAGCACCTCTACTTGGAACACCCTTTAGAACTATACACCAAATAGCCAGTTAAACGTGTCTAGTGATTTCGGTGTTGGAGAAAAACCCATGATTGAGTTGATTGACCTGATTAGCTACTCTTTGGAAGCCTGTAACTCAAATATTAATTTAAAATTTTTTGTATTGTATTTTTAAAAGAACATGCTATCAAAAAAAAACTTTAAAAAATTGTTTTTTTTTTCAGAAGTTGACACTGGACTGTAAAACTGAGCATTAAGTATACTTACAAAAAACCTTTTTTTCATTAATAGTTTTTAAAATGATGTAAAAATTAAAAAGCACATTTGAAATGACAAATCTTACTTCATTCTCAATTCTCAGAAACTCTGGGAACAGTTTAGTTTTTTTTTTAATTTTTCTTCATCACTAATTTTCAGAAATTCTGAGAACAGTTCATTTCAACCAGAAATTAGTTTTACAGCAAACTTTACACCTACCTTAACAGTTCTTGGCACCTAAAGCGCCTAATAAGCATTGTCTCAAAAATCAAATAAGCGAAAAATTTAAACATTCGAAATCTTTTAATTGCTTCTAAGCTTAATGACTAGCTAATAAATCGATTCTAAATAAAACGAAAGACTTCGGGCACAAACTCGTTGCTAGCGTATCGTCTATCTGAGGCAATGAAATCAATCATCGTTACAGCGATTCACACATACACACCTATGACTGCTTGAAACAGTAGTTAATGAAGCGTTTGCTGTTTTCGCATTGACAGCCGACAATATTTGTGCTAGTGGCGATCGTATCTTATACACGTCGCTAGATATTCTAGCGCACTTAACGGTTTAGCGGTGGCAGGAGGTGTGGCTGCCGCTGTCAGTTGCTTCGAACCGACGCTGAGCACTGATTGCTGATTACTGATTATGGTTTGGTTCTTTGTTCCATTTTTTATTTATTTAATACTGCTTTTGTGACTTTGTTATTTAATTTATTTTCTTTTTCTAAGCATTCTTGCTTACATTGAACCGTTATGAGGCTTGCCAACGGGAATTTGCGGTATTTTTGCTGTGAACACCGCAAAAACAAATATTTTTTGTTCAATGGTCACTAAATGTTGCTAGCTTGGGTACGATTATGAAGCTATTATAATATGAATTTGCAAGTAATTTGCCTAAATATTGTCTGAAAATGTTTATAAAGAATACAAATTTTAATTTTTTTTTATTTTTTTAAGTCGTCATGAAATATTCTTTCATATGGTGGTAAGCAGATATCTAGCTTAGATCTTAATATGCATGAAACTTGGTCACAGTTAAATAGTTTTAATTCAATATGCCACTATTTTATGTAAACGAATTGAGCAAATAAAATCACTAATCTCGATTATAACAAAAAATGTGTATTTAATTTGGTTTAGGTGAATTGAATTACAGTTTTTTCAAATCACGGACTGAGGACGTCTGCAATAAAAATAACAAAAGAGTAACCAATTTATTCAATTTTTATAAATAGAATGTAATTTTAATATTTAGTATAGGCTCCTAAATAAGCGCTTCAATCTACTTTGGAACATTGTCAACTAAATCTTCGCATTAATTTTTACTGATGGAGTTCCATACTTCTATACATCTACTAAATAATTCCGCCTTTGTTGTCGGTGGACTGGCATAATAACCTTTTTTCACTACTTCATTGTCTTCTTAGCTTTTTGCTTGCGATTGTCGTCTTTCATTACAACGATTTTGCCACTGTCCGGACCCTATTTCTCCAACGAAGAAAAATATCCTTGCCTTAATATGTCTATACATATTCTTGTTCATATTTCCGTCGATTAGAACTAGGTCCCCAACACCACTTTTGCAAAAGCCACCCCAAAAAAGTACTTCTCCCAAATTTGTGTGTTCGGATGACATCGCGGCTCTGGTAATAATATTTGATGACTTCTTCCAAACGTAAAATGTTCCGTCTGACCCATGAAGACTAATCTTGCTTTTCTCTGTACAAAATACATTCACCCACAATTCTAAAGTCTACTTTTTTGGCGTTTTAGGAAATTTTAGACGTAGTTCTTGCTGACGCTTTTTAATTTTGCGCCTGGCTTTAAGCCCTGGTTTTTTTAACATGCGAGAGAACCAGAAGTTGCCGTGTGATCCTCATTCGAGAAACTTGTATTCCGTAAGTCCTCTCAAGTACTTTTTGAATCTCATTACTTCATTTTACTGCACCCGAGGTCACCAGAGGGCTGACAGTTGACTCTCATGGTTATTTAAAATGGGTTGTCAACCAGATTGATGTTTTGGTATTGATATTTTATGACAATTCGCAATATTTTTCACTGACCCAAAGGAAATAATCAGCTATATTAGCAACTTGGCCTTCATTCAACCATTAAAGCACAGCTATTTAACAGTGTCAGCATTTTTATTTAATTTTCTAAAAAAACACGATGTTAAACAGCTTCATAAAAAAACCATATTTCTAATCTCATAAAATGAAAAATCCTTTTGAAAATGTTAGTTAATTGATAAATAGATATTTGAAATATTTTTTATTTAGTCTTAGCTATACTCTCAAGCCTGAACACAATCTCAATTGTAACACAATTGAGCAAGTGTACACGTGGCGCAAAACAGACACCGCCAGAAAATATTGAGAAATTGTAAGAGTAAATTTCCACGAAAAACAAATCAACTAGTGTAGCTATTTGAATACAAATATATTCTTTTCGTAGTTTACTTTATTGAGTTAATAATATCAACATAATTTATAATAAATGCGCCTTATTGTATACCTCACTACTTTTTATAAGTACCAAAAGAGTATATTGCCTACCTTTAGGAGATATGATAAATATTTTTTTTGGTAGAATCAAAATAAGCAATGAGACTTATAAACTGTAAGTCATATTAGACCAAATATTTTTCCATTTCTCCAATACCAATTGCTTCTCCTTCAGATTTGACCGCATTCCAATATCAACAAACCCAACCATCAAACCATTGCAAAAATTTATTTTAATTATTTCACACTAATAATGACAAAATTAATTGCTGATGCCGATAACAGTTATGTCGTTGATTGGTAATCAAATATGAGCAGCGATTCGTTCTCGTTATTTTTCTTTAAAATTACTTTGCGTCCTTAAGCTGTGCTACTTTAGGTTGGCCAGACAGGTTTGCCTTGATTTTTGCGCAAGCTTTCGAAATAATTTAGTACCAAACTACCAGTAATGCAAGGAAATAATTACAAAACAGTGATTAATAAAGTAGCCAGCTTTTGAAATTTCATAACACCTCTATAAATATGGCATTTTCCAACAGCTGTGCAATAAACCTGTGGCAAGCGCATACTCAAACAATTTTATCATTTATTTTATGATTGAAGGTACTTAATACTATAAATACATACAAGTACACAAGCATGAAATATATATTAAAAAGGAAACATTAAAAGCCAATGCAAAGCAAATACAATTTTCTAGACATACTAAAAGCTGAATCACATGCTCGTTGATACAAACATAGATACATACACAAATATACCTATACACATAGCATTTAATATGACCGGTTTGCATTTAATCAATGACTGCGCCGGATATGTGATGCAAGTGTGTTACTATGGTTTATCGAATAACCGCAAAAAATTTACTCACGCCATTAAACTGGAAGTTGGTGTAAAAAAATAATTCAAAAATCGTAAAAAATTCAAAATTCGCAAATAATGTTAAAAGTGGTTTGTATGCTTGTATTTTTTAAATTGGAAATGAAATATTTAATGATAAATGAAGATTTGCTTTCAACGATGAATTTATTTTAATTTTTTATTTGAATATTTCAAGCATTCTGCTTCCCTTTGCTATAATTAATACGCATATGTAACTATATAACGCAAGTCTACGCTTATATGTGTGTGTTGTTAGCTGTCAACGCCTTACAAATTTTACTGATACTTGATATATTTGATAGACATTTGTAAGTATAGTTGTCCAAATATGAGCGCAACTCTTGCCCAGTAATGAGTAATTGCAGTCATATACATATATATACATATGTATAATTATTTAGGTGTGAAAATGTGTTTGTTAGTGGAGTGTGCACATATAAATGTCTTTACATATTTTTCTGTTCATATGCATAATTGAAACGAATGCGCAGTGCTTGAGTTGGCATCGATTCAAAAGACTTAAGCAGCGAACTCAATGAGCAGTGAAGTCATTCAACACTCAAGTAATAATTTTACAGCAGTTTTCGTAAGAAAAATATGTAAAAAATAAATAAAAAAATTTAAAGATATGAAACAAGTTTCTTACATGATAAAATAAATTTAACAACTTAAAAATGATGATGGTAAAGAATATTTAATCTATATTTTTTTACGAATTATGTTTGTAGAATTTGAAGATAAAGTTTTACATATTTTCGTAAATTTTACCATAATAAATAAATATTATAGAATAAATTATGAATAAATATAGTTTTTAATTTATTTTTAATATTTTTAATTTTGGTTAGTATTTCTTCGTTTTTAATAGTTCCTTTCTTTGCTACGAAGATCTTTACATAGTCTGTTGGGCATATAAAGTATAATACATCGCTATATTTGTTGTATTTTTTTTAACTCACTTTACTACATAAAGCCTTTTTGTTCATTAATAACAAAGAAGTATATATTTTCGACACCTTAGTTAGGTTAGATCAATCTGGTAGGCCAATGAACCATGCATAGACCGTCCTTTGGTTCTTTGCGATACCAGATGGAGTTCACTTGCTAAGTCCAAGAGGAATAGTCATCGCTTAGGATGCCTGCGCTTGAGACGAATTTTAACAGACTCTGCGGTCTCACTATCGATACCACTATCATTGTATCATAATGTGAGAGCCCCAGATGCTTACTGCGTAGTACTTGCGTAGTGCACATGAGATGATCTAATGTTTCCCTGATGCCCTGCTCAAAGCATTTCCTACAGCCTTTTTGTTCTGTCAGCACCATCCTGCGGGCGTGTGTCGCCACCAGACAGTTAGCATTCCCATCATATTCCTACCGTCTCTCTTATCGAGTGCTAATAGGAATTTTGTGTGCTTGATGATACGTTGATGGATTTTGCCACGCTTAATATCCTCCAGTCGGTAGTTGACACGTCCGGATTCTGTCTGTCTGTTCTGCCGCTGAGCATTTTCGGGTCCACCGAGGGATGTATGGTTATCTTCACTGCGTGCTGCAGTCTTCCACCTCCAGCTTTGCTGCTTTCACACGTTTGGAAGCATTCTGATCGCTTTCCTTACCCATGTTAGCGTCGGATCGTCGTTGCATTTCAAGATTTTGACTCTGCTTAGCCATCCTGCTCCATCAAATGACGGCATGGGCACGCTCGGATCGGCGTTCATTCTCGTTAAAAAGGCTTCCAATAGCTTCATTTCCACTATAACGCTGTTGTGACATTTGTCTCAGCGTGTTCCTGCGATCTATGAGCGCGAAGGTCAAATGCCGTTCCGCAATCTACGTGTACATCTTTGCACTTCCTCTTTTTCGAGGCTGCCTTAGGTTCGCTCTCCGTCGAACGCTGCCTCTTTTCAGCAGTACGCTCTTCAATGCGATTAGCATACGCTGGATCCGAGGCATTATACCAACTACAAGCGGCGAAGAGAGCCCGGTCGTTTTTCACCTCCTCTCTAGCCCAAGTCAGCCGTTTCACTTCTTCTTCCTTCAGGCTGAACTTGCCTTCAAGGCGGTACATTAAAAACAAAACTTTTTTCAGTAAATCTATATAGGAAATTTTGATAATATTTTTATTGATCACGGCAAAAATCGTCTGAAGGTGAGGAAGTCATTTTTATATGAAATTCTTTCAAAGCCAAAACCCGACATTTCGTATTATAACAACAGATGACTACAGGCAATGGTACAAGAATTTGGATTTTGGCAAAATGGCGGCTTTCAAAAAAAATCGATTTTTGTATAAAAAAATATTCAGAGGAGCTTAGAAATGGTAATTTATCATTAAAAATAATTTCCTTCATTGATTATCTAAGAAGGTCTTACGAAAATTTTATTTCGATCGGTAAAATTGTTTCGGAAAAATCTTAGTCACCGATGCTGAAAGCAACGTCCTTAGAAAAAGAAAGAAAAGAAAGATTAGAAAATTTCTGAAAATATTTTCAATTATATATGCTATCGATTAATAAGGGGAGCCCCTTTAACAAAAAAACTTTTCGTAACTGAAATTCAAAAATTACTGTCGATACAGTCCATACTAATGCACCCACACATAGTTTGTAGGGTTTCCATTAAAAACCTGACTTGGAACACCTTCAATTCTATCAAATCAGCCATGACTGAGCCCCTTTGGTTTGATTTAATTGATTCGGTTGATTTGATTGCATTTTCACCACGGTTCACAAAGTGCATAACAATTAATAACAAGTTCGAAATAACCGTAAACAATGAAATTTATGCACAGTTTTCAAAAACGTGTGTTGCCCCTTTACGCACCCAGCTAAGTGCGTGTACAAATGGGCTGTCTGCCAGTAATGCTGCAGTGGCGCAGTGCGTGCACACTAACTTCTTCGCATTGCCACTTAAGTTATTTTTCATTGGATTTCAATTGAATTAGCATAACAGAGTGTGTGAAAGCAAGTAAACATGGAAAGTAGCAAAAAATGCCTAAATATGTAACTTACAATAGCTGAGACGTGAGCGCATGCGTTGCGGTCGCGTGCGTGACGCCGTACATACGCAAACAAACACGCGAGTGGAAGTCGGGCAAAAATGAAATTCATTTGAGGAATAAATTCAAACATTGCTACAAATACACTAGCTTTGACACAATGACAGCTTTGACAACACACACACACACGCAAACATATACACACGAAAGCCGCAGAGACTCATGCTTAAATGTTAATTCAAGAATGGCACAAGAAGTCTGCACGCAGCGCCTCAAAAGCGCAACAAATTCATTTACCAACACACACATACATACAAATACAAATACACTGTCCCCCCTTACACTTAACTCGGGCACTTTCATGTCATTCAACACGCATTGTTATAGTTCCCGCGGCGGCCTCTTAGCCAACTTCTGCGCTATGCTTTTCTCAGCTGCGCAAGGCAGCACCTTCGACGGTTTGCCACTTTGCCGCGCTGCGCATAAATTTACCGTTAAATTTATGTCATTCAACTTGTGAATTAGCAACTTTCCGCCACTGCGCCGCCTCACCGCTTCCAAGCCGACGCTCATGTTGTGGCCGCATGACAGCTGACGGCCCATCGGCTGAGTGACTGAATGCTTATGAATGTGTGTGTACCTCTTAGCAATTATGTGGCTGTGTATGTTGCGTGGTATTACGAGTCCGCCAGCATAGTTGTTGCTGTTCGACGCGGCGTTTACTTGCCGCACACAAGCGAGCGCTCATGCTTTGGCCATTACATCTTTCATTATCTCTCGCCAAACGACCGTGGGTGGGAACCGGCAAGGAGCCAGCAGTAAATGTATACTTTCGTGATCATGCAAATACTCAAATGTGCGCAAGTGTGTGTGTATGTGTGTAAGCACTTATGCATAGATATGTAAGTGAATTCACCGTTGGCATGACTGTCAATAGATAAAGCCAAATTGTTGCTGTTGTTATTGCTACTCAATTGATGTGGTAGACACTGCGCCAAAACAAAGCCGCATGCTAAAGTCACTGGAAAAGTTGACAAAAAATTCTCGCCAACAAAGCAAAAAGAACGCCTGCTGAAATTCAATTCGCTAAGCATATGAATAGGCAAGTCTTCTTTTGTTGTTGTTATTTTTTATATTTTTTTGTTCCAGCTTTGTTGGCTGAAATTTATGTGTGCTTTGTGGAATTTGTGTCATTCGAATTTTGCCAATTTGCTTTTTCGTTGTTTTTGTTTTATTTCAGTCTAACAACTTCTAATATATGCATATACTAGACATTTTACATACATACTATACATGCCTTCGTCTTACCCATGCAAGCATAGCAGTACGTGCCGCGCAAATTACATGAAGAAACTGCAAGTTAGATGCTGGCGAAAATTACTTGACTGCTGCAGCTGCAAGCCCTGTAAATAGTAAAAAATGTAAAAAATTTGCATGTGGAAATATTTAAGCGCTTTCATGTATACACATGTGTAAATGTGACTTATAAACATACAAACATGTACATATGTACATATACACAAGGTACATATAAAAGGTTGGGAGCCAAAAGAATACAGTGAGAAAAAATTATTATTGCGAACATATTTTTCCACGCCAGGAATTTCAAATGTTGTGAGGCAGATTTCATGAAGAATTTATGAAAATACAAAGTCTTCTCATTTTCAAACTTTCCTCATTTCAAATTGTTGCAAAAATTTCCGATAGTTTAGGTTAGGTTAATCTGCCCTCTAACAAGTTGAATAATCCAATGAGCCACACATAGACTAGTTTTGGTCCTTTGCGATACCAGATGGAGTTCAGTTACTAAGTCCATGAGGAATAGTTGTCCTTTAGTATGCCTGTGGTTGACGTGAATTTTAACGGACGCTGTGGACTCACTATCGATACCTCCTCTAGTATATCATACCGTGGGGACCCCTGATGCTTACAGCGTAGTCTTGCCAATGCAGGACAAGTACACAAGATATGCTCCATTATTTTCCTGGTGCTTTGTTCTAGACATTCCCTGCAGTCTTTTCGATCTCTCAGCCCCAAACAGTGACCAGTTAGTATTTTGATTATGTTGCTACAGTCTCTTCTATCGAATGCCAATAGGAATTTTGTTTACTTCCAATCTAGCGTTTTGCAGTTTTGCACCCAGATAGCTCATTCTAACGTGTTTTGATAACATTACCATGATTCTGTCTACATCGTCGTATAGTCAATGCATGGGTTTCCCAATGTTGATCACATTGTTTCGGCTAGCCGTACACCATTCTTAACAATCTCCTCCACTATTTCATTGTCTTCGATGCCTTTGTGGCCTGGCACGCAGAAGAAGTGAAGTTGATTACTTCTGGCAACACTTTCCATTCCTGACCTGCTTCTCAATACACTTCTGAATTTAAGATTAAAATTAGATTTAGTTCTAAAAATAAACTCATCAACACTGAACTGTGGACATGAGATAAATAAAACCTATTAGTTTAAATTTCGCGCAAAAAATAAAGTAAAGGATTTGGTGCTTGAGGATCGGCGATTAACAGTCAGAAAATTTACTGGCACGATTGGAATATCGGAAGATTCCTTGAAAACCATTTTGAATGATCATTTGGGCCTAAGAAAAGTGAAAGCACGATTGAGACTTGAATCTATGCTTACGACCCGGAAATAGAGGATCAATCGGCCGAATATGGTGGAAAAGGTGAGCCGATGTAAAAAAAATCACGTCAAAGCAAGCCAAAAATCAAAAAGTTCCTGGACAAGATTGTTAATAGAAAACTTTTTTCTCAATATACATATATTTGAGGAAGGTGATCATTTCGAAGACTCTTTAAAATACCTGTACTACTTTTAAAAAAAGTTTTCAATACCAGTAATACATTCAAAAGCTACCTACTGATAGTTCGAAGAGAGAAAACCGCTGTAAAACAAAAAATATCAATCACTTCCATGAGAAATGAAATAAGATTTGTACATTATCTCATAACATAAGAAACTGCAATTTTGCTAAAAATCCTCAAATAAATTTCTAACAAATTCAAATGCACTGCTGCGAAGAAGCTTCATTAGTCATTGAATTGTAAATTGCATGCAAATATGCACAAATACATACTTACACATGTAAGCTTACTTTAAGCATAGCACGCCAACACATACCGAAGTGTCAAATCAGCGAGACTTAATTGTAATGCCACACCAACAAAATGGCAGGCGACAATTCTGAAAGTGAGACCGCACCTAAAACTACAAGTATGGCAAATATGCGAGAGAAACCCCAATGCTGGATGAAATCAGACAAACATGAAAATTACACACATATGAAAAAGTTGATTTATGAAATATCCGTAAACAAGCAAACACATAATTAGTGAATTATAATTACGTGTATACAAATATTTGCACATATCTAATATTTGCTTCTTTCGATTTCGAAATGCCGTAAAATAAATTAGCGGTTTTGGAAAAATTTATATAAAAAATATATTTACAACATATAATATATGCAAATCTAGTTATTAATGTAAATAGAAGCTAAATAGTCAAGGTAATTTGCCGTTAAGTGTCATTGCCGTTGTATATATACATACATACCATATATTCATACACATTTATACACTTGTTGTTTCATACTTGTGTGTATGTATATGTGTTGTTTGGGTGCTTATTAAAGCATTTAAAACATCGGTACTATAACAAAGTCATTTAATTGCGCAAAGCCAACCCAGCGACACATATCAGAGATCAAATTTAATACTTTGTTAAACAAATGCGACCGACCTTCAGCGTGCTGAACTAGAGCTGTTGAAATTATATTTCAACACGTTCTTCATGCTACTAGCATATGTTCAACAATGTGTATATACATATTTGAGTACATATGTATATACATAAGCATTTGTTTGCGTATATGCTTATGTTTAGCTAATTAAAATGAATCTGAACCAAAAACGCATTTTAAATATTTTTGCTTAATTTTTTTTTTTGTTATGGGCACATACCTCAAGTCTATAAATTTTATGGAACATTTCTTTCGTTCATACGCACTTGCTAACACGTACTGCTTTGTTGTTTGTTTGGTTATTATTATTACTATATTTAATTTTCTTGACATTGACTTTGTGCTCTTTAGGTGTACACAATTAAAAGCAAAATATTTGTTTGATTTTATTTAAAAAATTGTTTTAGAAATCAGTGTGAACTAGTTTTCAAAACTTTTTAGGAATCATTATCAAAGGGAAATCTGCTCTAACAAATTTACTTGAATTTGTAAACCTTGTATCATTGGGTGTCAGGGAGCACAAGCATACGTATGATATATGCACTGGCTTTGGCAAAGCTTTCGATAAAGCAATTATCTCGACTCTCGTACACAAACTTGATCTTCTAGGCTTTCAACCAAGATTTCTTCAATGGGTATCTTCTTATCTTTATAAAAGAATACAACGAGTGATGTTTCATAACACTCTTTCAGATTCAATTAATGTCTCTTCAGGTGTTTCACATGTAGTCATCTTGGCCCGATTCTGTTCTTCTTATTAATTAACGATATCTATTCTGTCATAGAATTCTCAAATATTTTATTAAATGCCGACGACGTAAAGCTTTTTAAACCATACACTTCAATTGCTGAAAGGTGTCTGTTTCACACAGACTGAAACAATTTGATTGCTTGGTGTGATATAAATGATTTGTCATTGAAAATGAAAAATCAAAAAAATGTTAGTCGATGTGCTCTTCTCGTTGATATAGGTACTACTCTCCTTATGTAATAAAATACTATTTACTAAGCAAGCAAGCTTATAACTTTATTGATTTGGGAGTTACTTTGGTTCCTAAGCTTAATTTTAGTCTTTATTTTGATCCTTTATATAATCCTGAAAGCAAAAGGTACTCCCAGTTTTGTTAAACGTTGATTTAAAGAATTTAGAGATTCATATGTTACTAAAACACCTTTTACAACTTTGATTAGACCTATATTGTAATATGGCTCTGTTGTATGGAACCCTAATTTCCAAATCCATTTTGAGAAGTTAGAGGCGGTACAAGTAATTTTTAATTTTCGGCGTAAGACATTTCTGATGGATTCTAGGTTAAGTCTTCCTGCATACACTAGTCGTTTAAAAGTTATACATCTTCCACTCGTAGAAAACTGCTTGGTGTTATATTCTTAGTAAAAATGATGAATGTAACAGTTAGCAGTTTCGGTAAAAAGGTTCAGGAGAGCGGCTTTTCCGAAAACGTGCACCAGTTTTCACGGGGAAATGTCTTAAAATTCGTGTTTTTTTAATTCCAATTTACGAATATGTATGGCGCGTTATCTATTTTTATGTTTTTTTGTAATAAAAACGAAAAGAAATATTATGATTTTGCACGATATTTACGCTATAAATGGCATCACTGTTCGAAATTCAATTGGGTACTAGTGATACAAGCAGCGATCGGTTTCGAAATATCGATACTCTCGATATTCGAGACTAAACAAGAATTTATAAAAATGAGAGACACATAATAGAAAAATAATAATAATTGGAAAAATAAGAAGAAATTAAAATATCGATATTCTCGATATTCGCGTCTGAAAGAGAATTGGTAAAAATGAGAAATACATAAAAGGAAAATTTATAATTCATTATTATTGCAGAAAGAAGAAAAGTTGGACACAGAAGAATTATGAACGCCGGGTGTTGGACCGACCAGGGTTATTTTCGAGCGCTCTTCTTTCTGCAATAATAATGAATTATAAATTTTTCTATTATGTATCTCATTTTTATCAATTTTATTTAGTCTCGAATATTGAGAGTATCGATAATTCGAAAACGATCATGAATCAATAGTGGCCATTCGAATTTACAACAGCTGTGCCATAATTTCGAACATACCTTGCCATTTTCGTTGAAGTGAAGTGATTGTAAAGTTTTTCATATTTTTATAAAAATAACAAAAAAACCTATTTATCTTATTGATTAACGAAAGAACATCAATAATTACGTGTATATATTGATAGAACATATATTTTAACATCTAAAGGCGTAAAAGTGCAAAAGTGAATTTTTGATTTCGGGAAATACGATGTTTTTCTATTAAAACAAAGAAAATATTGCTTTTAAAAGCACGCGCCTAACATATTCGTAAAGTAGAACTTAAGACGAGTATTTTAAGACATTTCCCGTGAAAATTGGTGCACGTTTTCGGAAAAGCCGCTCTGCTGAACATTTACCGCAGTTTCTTCTGTCTAAAGTTAAATTTAATATCCCGGTTCGCTTTTCGTGACAATTTAAGTCTTAAATTTTTGTTGGGCTGGAGAAGGGTAATCGTTGGATTCTAATAATAATAATAAATGTTTTCTATTTTATTAAACACACAAAACATTCAACTCAACACTAACTCATGCTCACCTAAGAACCCTGTATTTCAAAAAGAGGTCGAAAATTGTTTAAATATTTCCACAAGTAACTAATAATTTGCCCTAATAGCCACTGCATACGTTCACGCCCTATATTATATGTGTGTGCTAAAAATTGTATTTATAATAACTAACTTCTCACTCAAATGATGACAGCGCGCTTTGAAGCATGTAAGGCGCCAAGCGGTGTTCACCATGCGGCGATGATGAAATTATAAATCCAATGCAATTGGCTTGAAATGTACACAAATGCAATTTCCAAGTTTCTTTTGTGCGCTTCTTCCTCTTTCTTAGTGAACATTTTAATTGTTTTGGTCAACGCATAAAGAGAAAATGCCAATAGAATACTGTTACCTAACAATTTTGAGAGCATTATGTGAAGTAAAGTTATAGCGCTTTAAGACAACATTGATAAATGTTCATTTTAAATGCAATTTAAAAACCAGAAGTGCAGCATGTGACTTGAGTATAAAAATAATGAGTTACCTAATGTTGCAGCACCAACCGGACAGTCCTTCATCTTAAATACATATTAATTTTTCTTAGAAGAAAAATACCTATTAAGGGTCTTATTCTTGAAAAGGGAACCAAAAAAGCAGTAGATTGTGGCATAGAAAGTCACCCATCTTAGAAAAAGAAAGCATCGAATTATTTCGTTATAATCTATCAAAGACAATTACATCAAATCGTCTGCTATTTGTTTTGACAAGTGACAACATCAAAGAGAGAAACAAAGTGTAGGTGATCTTAAGTTGTTCATTACGCGCATACTGAGGAATAAATCCATATGAGACACAATTCCGGAATACATACTATGCTTATGGATATTCGTCGCATCATTGACATGACAAATCCTCAACTATGCTTTTGATGAATTAAAAGCTTCTGAAATCATTCTAAGCCACCTTAAGTGGAGAAATAAGATTATGATAGCTTTTTCTTAATGTTTTTTTTTTTTTGATTTTTAAATTGTTTTTGTGGTGTTCGTTGGAAATTTACAAATATTTTAGTGAACACTACAACATTTTTGAAAGATTTTTTTTTTGTTTTTTGCATTTTGCAGACATTATGGGGCCTGCAAGTTTCATCTGAAATCAAACAAGGTTGGAATTTACTTCTAAAATTTGTCCTTTTTTATAAGAACCTAAATGCTATTAAAATATTGATCATTGAAGCTTAAGAATTATATTTTGCCATTATTTCAACTTTTTTTTTAAACAAAAGAAGAAATTTTTCAAACTAGTTTCACGTACAAAAAAAATCATATTGAGGAAAAAAAAATAGTATTTTACTTGAAGGGCATAAGCTACTTACATTAATAACTGAAGGTATTGGAGGCTTTATTTGCAATATACTTTCATCATTTTGTCAAAAATGTATAAATTTTATTAAATCGCCTAACTTTGGTTCCCCCTTAATACCTGTTAATTGTACATGATAGAGACACGTGTCACAAATAGCAAAATAATCATTCAAATACCTACGTTGGATCTCTCTTATTATTATCTCATCATTTAATAGCCACACTATGATCATAACCCTTTTCAACGGCCACTAAAAACTTTCGTTTACACCTGAAGTGCTTACTTTCACTAAATTTGGAGGAGTAGAAACTCGCCTTCACATTTTGCGCGAACTTCGTTAATCGGAGAAAATAAGTTACGTTTTTATTTAGTCAAAACTTAATTGTCACAATGTTGTCATGTAAAAGTAAAATCAAAAACCAAAAAAAAAAACTATTAATTTGCTTCCCACGTTCGCTCAGCCTTTTCGAACTCCGACCGTATTCCTGTTGTAATGATTCAATCATGCGCCATGAAAAATCCTGACTGATCACTTTTGGCTCACTCAAGGCTAAATTATAAACGCACGTACAACGAAAACAAAAACAACAAAGCACCAGCCCACTAGCCGCTCTTTGCAAAGGCGCTACAACAACTTGCTTTCTTTGGTCATCAAAAATTTAACACGAATTTAAGCGGACTGAGCCGCGACAGCGAGCCGAGTGTATATATACGAACATACACACACGTACACACATGCTTATGTGGCATACGCGATACACTTGCCACAAACTGCGTGTTGCAACAGCAAATTGCTGTAGGAAGATAAAATGTACAACAACAATTTGAATTTTGTAGCAGCACAACAATAAAAACAACAACTATACATAAAAGTGCAATATAAACTTGCATTACAGCATTCCATGTCAGCGCTGGCAACGATAAAACAACAACAAAAGCAACGCCAACAACAGCGAGTGCATTTCATATTATTTTTGTTTTTGTAAATACCGATTATTGAAAGTGATTGTTGCGACCAGACAACTAACGTCCAAAAGATATCAGCAATGGGGTCTCACATTGTCGAATTGGTAGGACTGAGTAAAAAGCGCGTAATGCAAAAACCAAACACAACAACAAAAACCGTGTATAAAGGCGATTGCAGAATTTTCAGCGAGAAAGTGAAATTTTTCATGTCAAAAACGCTTTTTCTGGGAAACAAAAAAGGGATGAGCACAAAATGTATGCAATGATTAACTGGCGCAGCCGCGAAACGTACAACAACAAAAAGATAAAAACACAATGGATGTATTAAAAAACAAAAGAAAAAAAATATTGTGATAACTGTAACAAACATTTAACAATTCGAACTTTTTGCAGCCGAATGGCTGCCACAATGAAATGGAGTCCACGCGGTGGGTGTGTGTGTGTGTCTGCATGTGTTGTTTGAACTCGTTGGCGCTCTGTGGCGAGGGTTTATGACTTGGCTTGTACGCAACGATGCTTGACGTTATAAATTTAGCAAATAAATAACATGCTGGCAGCAACAACAATAAATTAGAAAAGACAAAAACAAAACACATGACTCACTTGGACGTGTGCTTAATAGAAATGTGGGCATTGTGGGGCAAGCAACTTCTTAACCCGCTTAAAATGGTTTGCATTTTTTATTACAAAGTCTTGCATGTGAATGCGTGTGTACTCAATGGAGATATAAGGGGAATTTGAGAAACAATAATTAATTATCTCCAGCTTATTGAGGAGTAAGCGATTTTTATGTTCAAAATTTATAATACTGAAAAAATGGAATATTCGCTGTTGCTAGATGTTTCACCGATCTCCACCTAAAACTTGTGGAATATGTTTCTTTAGATTTAAATACAAGGTCTGTCGCAAAAGAAACAGGACTGTTAAAAAAAACAACAAAAAAATTTATATTTTTCAAAAGTTATATTTTTTTATTCAATGTAGTTTCCTTGTGCTTAGATACAGCGTTTAGCCCGGTCAATTAGCATTTCAAATGAGTGATTAGGGTCATTTTTCGGAATGCTCTTGAGAATATCGGTCGTCGCCTTTTGGACAGCTGAAATGTCCTGAAACCAGTGTCTTTTCATGGGCAAATGAAGTTTTCCGAAAAGGAAGAAGTCGCACGGTGCCATATCAGGTGAATACGGGGAGTGGTTAATGGTTAAAAGGTGATTTTGGTCAAATAATCGGTCACAAGCGTCGATCGATGAGAGCAATTTTTGGTCGTCAGTCAATTTGTGCGGAACAAACTTAGAGCACACCTTATGTAGACCCAATTTATCTATCAAAATGCGATGAATGGAGCCTTTGGTGATATTTAACTCCATTTCCATGTAACGCAAAGAAGATTTCGGCTCATTCTTAATAAATTCCTGCACTTTTTCAATATTGTTTTAGGTAATCACTGATTTTGGCCGCCCCGACTTCTGATCGTCACAGAGGTCCTCACGACCTTCTTGGAATCGCTTAAACCACTCATGCACATTACTACGGGATAGGCACTGATCACCATAAACTTTTTTCATCATTTGAAATGTTTCAGTAAACGTTTTCCCAAGTTTAAAACAAAATTTAATATTTGCTCTTTGTTCAAAGACCAAAAGCTGCTGTCACTTTTTGATCGATAACACCGATTGTAGTTATCCAATTGTCTTAAAATTTTTACGAAATGTCAACAAGAGATCAAACTTTTTATTTCATATATCCACCAATAGGTGACGCCACCAGAAACAGTTATATTTAAAAGTTCTGTTTCTTTTGCGACAGACCTTGTAGATGGATCTTCAAGTTTGAAGCTGCCGCTGATGATTTTTACTTTTTCTGTGAAGAGTTAGCTATTAGAATCACTTTTATGAAACTATAACTGGGTTCCGACAGTACTTATTATGTAATTAAAGTAAACAATGTTAACTTCGGTTGCACCGAAACTATAAAACTCTTCACATTTGCATTTCTTATTCCATGTATGAATAACGAAGTCATGCTGTTTGATATAAACTATCATTAAGTCCAACTAAGGTTACCTAATGAAGAAAAAATATCATTTAATAGTTACGCATCTTAATTTTGGTCGGCCTGATTGTATGCCAACTATATATTATAGTGATTCGATCCGAACAATATGTTCTAAAATTAATCAAAGAATAAGCCATGTCACATTTCGTGAAGATATCTCGTCAAATAAATGAGTTTTCCTTACGAGAACTTGATTTTAATAAGCTATACGACAAGCTAACAAATATAATAGACAGACAGACGTATATGGCTAGATTGACTCAGCTCGTTGGTGATCATTTAATATTGGTTAGTCGCAAAAGACTTTTCGTATTTCTAATCACACTTCAACTTATTTTTTTATGATATATTAAAATATATCTGGCAAGGATTGTCAATACGCCTGCATGTCTGAAAGTGAATTTGAAATGTTTTACGCTACTACAACAGCAACATTCACATTTTTTCTTGATACTGTGTTCGAAGATTAAGAGTGATTTTTTTTCGCGTAAGCAAAACTTTGAAAAGTAATAGATATAGATAGATCAGATTTCATGATCTTCTTAGCGATAACCCTTCTTAAAATAAAAACAAAAAAAACTATTTTTTTTTCATATATTCTATAACTTTTTTAGTACAAAAACATTAAATGTGAATTTTTGTATAGCAAAAAGTACTTATGTAGTATATCAAGAGTTTAAAAAACACTAAATTAAATATTACGAGAAATAAAAATGTAGAGCACTTTTTCTCATAAAGCTATGTGTATAAAAAATTAAAAAAAAGAGTTTTTTGGGTAATGCGAATCATAACCACAATATTATCTTTACGCATAACTTTAAAATTTACCAGCATCATTTTCGCTTTCACAGCAAAAAACAACGCCATTAAAACAAAATATAATAATTACTACTCCAATTTGTTTCCATATTGTTTTTATTCAACTTTTGATAAATGACTAAGAACAAAATTTCGAGCACTTAAAGTCTAGACATAAGAATTTCACTTAAATATGTGACGGCTTACTTAAATCGAGCTCATAAACGTTTTTTACATACATACATTTCTAGACGAGCTTACGACGCACTAATCTACATTTCTGCATACGAAAAATTGGTCCAGCCTTAGCGTAATTTAGCCACTCTTGCCGCGCCTTTCACCTTTCCAACAATGCCTAGCCTCAAAACATTTTTCACACATATCCGAAAGTGAGCAGCGAAACATTCACTAAATCCCAACTTTCATTTATGAATTTTCACATTTCCGCTGACTTTCGGTACACAGCATTCACGCACACACACACACACACATGTTTATAATTATACTATAATATATATATATATACTATATGTATATGAATGGCGAGTGCTGAGTCTGCGCGTTGTCAGAATATCTCTACTCGTAGCAAAGTGCGCGCACATTAAATCAATTCATAAAATCAAGTTTGACCGACATTCCAACGCGACGCGTTAGTGAAGATTTCTTGTTTGCTCACAACCTCTTCTGCCATCGATATGTATGTATGTTGTTGTGTGTGTTGGTTTTTTTTTGTTGACCGAGCAGGTGCCAATGAGTTATGCTTACGCTCGTCTCATCAGACAGCAAGCATGCGCAGTTATTTGCGCGTTTACTCGCTACAAGATAGTCGGCGCTAATCTCTGAGCACGAGTTGGGGGGTTAACTGCGTGACGTGCGGTGCGCGGCGGGCGGCGGCCGTTCTGCAGCGCTAAATGTTTCTTGTCATAGACAAATTGCTTTTCTACTCTTCGAAAGTTTAGTTTATTTTAGCTACATTTTTACCCAATTTATCGTCATCAGCAGCGTTACTCCATTTGAGAAGATTCTTTTGCTTTGACAGAGCTTTCTAATATTGTTTAGTGAATATCTGTGAATGATTGGCATTTATGTGTATATGTCAGAAGTCATGAATGTATGTTAAGAGTGTTTATTGATTAAATTTTATATATGAGTATTTAATTAGTATACAACATTTTTTCTCAATTACTTTCGGACATTAAAAATATTTGTAGTAAGATGAAGTTAGCGTCAAAGGGTTAAAATTTGAAATTAAACTTCTTCAGAGGTTTCATTATTATAGTTGGAATTTTCAATTTGGATAAAATCCAAACTTTGTAGATAATTTCATAGCGCAACTCTAAAATAAACCCTCGTGGCCTGCCCAACACACTCTTGGCAAAACACTGGCACAATCGATTTTAACAAGCTTCTTTTAAAGCGAAATTTTCACCAACGAAATTATTTGCATGAACAAGAATTGATAGTATTGAAATGGTGCTAGATTTGGACTAAAAAGTAGTTGCATAAGAAACTTTCAACAAAGCTCTTTGAGCTTCAGACGAGTCACTTATGGAGTACAATTTCTCTCCTATTGTCCAAAACTAGCCGCTTCTGGGCGATCTTACCTTCAAATGGTTTAATAGTTGATAGGCGCCGAATTAATAGTTTGGTTGTAGGTGACCTGCTCATAGTAGATGATTGCCTACCAATTAAAGCAAAACACACAGCAAACCCTTTTTGACAGTTAATTCTGGCTTGGTCACCGATTGTGCTGGCTGACCCCTTTGCAACCAGAACCGTTTTCGCGTCACTTTGTTGTAAGTGAGCCATGGATCGATTTTGTTCCGAATTATCAGGGTTAACGCGTATATCATCGATACATAGATCTTTTTTTGTATATCCAGTCTTATTTAAGTGGTTCCTAAGGCTTTGTGTGCAGTGCCAAAATAATCGAAACACAATCATGATTGGCTTTTACAATATCAGGACCAAAAACATTATTCACATTTTCGACTTTATAGAAAAAAATATTAATAACGGGTTTTCCAATAAGAGCGCTACAAAAGTTTTCTTTATTCCTGTGAAAGTACATTCCATGCCTTCGACTTCTTTTGCATGGCCACCACGGGAACACTTGAAGAATTCCAGACGCTGAACCCAATTTTCGATACTTTTTAAGCATAAATCGGTCGATACTATTGCAATTTCACGTTCGATATTCGTACGAAGTTCAACAATCCTCGCTGGCTTGTTGGCATAGACCAACAGGAAATAGTCTAACGGCGTAAAATTGCACGATCGAGGCGGCCAATTGATTCGACCATTTCGTGAGATAACACGTTCACCAAACTTGGTTTTCAATACATCGATTTGATATTCGCTGTGTGGCTTGTGGCGCCGTTCTGTTGGAACCACATATTGTCCAAGTCCATATCATCCAATTCGAGACAAAAATATTCGATTAAATTTAAGCGGTAGCGATTCCCATTCACAGTAACGTGCCGGTCTTTATCATCATGGAAGATGTATGGTCCAATGACGCCGCCGGCCCATACACCGCACCAAACCGTAATTTTTTCGGAATACCATGTTGTCTCATGGAGTACGTGTGGATTGATGCCTGACCAATAACACATATTTTGCTTATGGACGAAGTCATTCAGCCAGAAATGAGCTTCATCGCTGAAGATGATTTTTTGATGAAAATCCGGATCATTTTCAAGTTGTTTCTCAGCGTAATTCACGATCATATGGCGACTCTGGTGGTCAAGCGGCTTCAGTTCTTGCGTCAATTTGATCTTGTAAAGATAGTAGGTCAAGATCTTTTCGTCACAGAGATGCTCAACGCTTGAGAACGACAAGCTACAGACTGATTTGGGTCTTCCTTAATTGATGCGATAACGGAAGCAATCTTCCCGACACTATGGGCTCTTTTTTGTCTCACTGGCACGGGAATATTTTGCACTGTGCCTGTGGATTCAAATTTTTCCCTAGAAGCTCAATAGTTGATCTGACAGAACAATTATGACGACCATAAATTAGAAGTAGCGCTCTTAAAGTTGAGGCCACTGAAAAACCCGTTATAAAATATTAAAATTACAAATTAAAAAGACAAAAGACAAAAGCCTCTTCTTAAATTTGTCATGCGAAAAAAGTATGTAAATAGAGCACAAAATGCGTTTCACAAGAAAACTACAGTTAATAAACAACAAACTGTTAGCAATGACCTATGTGCTATAGTAGCAATAAATGAAACTTTGAATGAAAAACAATTTACACAGATGGTCATAAAAGTATGTAAACATCAGTTGGGAGCAGAAAAGTGCAATGTGACATTAACCGGACGACACAGTTAGAGATATGCCGCAATACATTCACATTCGAACAACACTCACTGTTAGTCAGCTCATTGAGTATCTTCAAGGAAGTCACACACATATGTACATACGTACGTGAAACCACTTAGAGCCTAACATAATGGACATTACATGATGCGCGCTGCATTGCCGTCATTAAAAATGACAATTGCAAACTATTGGCGCAGAAAAAATAAAAATCACAAACATTATAACGCAGCCACACACAAATACGCACATACATACGTAGGTATGTACATCGATACAAACGCATTTGTTTGCGGCTTTTACCAGTTGCCAGTTGCTGAGTGCGGTAACAGTATATAATCAAACAAAACGGTTTATTGCAAACGGGTTTGTTTGCCACGCCGCCGTCGACATTGCAACAAACAATGAGCGCGAATCTAAATTGATGGCCAATCGATCGCTTGCACGGTCACTCTGCTGTGCTCTGTTTAACTTCTGCCGTGGTCGGTGGCGTTGCGTTGACACACATACACTCATACATATAAATATTCACTTAGACGATGTAGTGGACTTGTGACTCTATTCCTTTTGACTTTGCCACCGCGAGTAATAAATGGTTTCTTCTTTATGGCTAATTAATTTGTTTGCATTAGTATCCATTACATTTAACCAGTACCGTTATACTGAGTACAGTAATGATTATAGGTTGGTGATATGAATGCCACTTGTTGCAACCAAGTTTTTGACAGCTCTGACCCAAAAAGAATTACTTTCGAGTGGTTGGTTCTTCATTATTAAATATACTTGAAAATGTATGTAAAAGGTGATCCATTTCGAGGTTCCCTATTTAAAAAAAAAACACAGAAAATTCAAATTGAATATGAAATATTTATTATCACTCGAAAGAACATTCTTTGGCATTTACATATATTTTGCAATACTCCCTCTTTCAAATGTTGACCGCGGCTAAAGGGTTTGTCCGGAAAGTAATAGGACTGACTCAATTTAAAAAAAATTCTTTAACCAATCGTTACAATTCTTTAAAAACTTCATCGGCCTTATCAGGCAAGGAAACAAAAACAAAAGTCCGAAAAGTCCAATCGGCTGCGATGTCTTATCGGACCTAATTGACCCATCGTTGGAGCCTCTTGAAGGCTTCCACGTTAAACTTGGCGTTGACGGTTTGTTCAGGAACAAATTCATAGTCAATCGCAGGTCTTCCAGTATGATCTTTATCAGTGACCTCTTCCCGGCCCTCCAAAAAGGCCTGGTGCCACCGAAAATCACCACTTCTTGCTAAAGCAACATCTGGGTAAGCCTGCTTGATCATATCAAACGTCTCTGTCGGATTTACCGAGTTTCACACAGAATTTAATCGCGTACCTTCGTCATGCACCATTCACAGAAACACGTCACCCGAAAATGTTTGTCCCGACTCTGACCGAAATACAGTCGCGGCAGAAGTAAATCAGTCCTAATACTTTCTGGACAAACCCACTCAGATGGTCCATCCATTGAGCCCAATTTTCGATAATTTGAATTTCCATTAATGAATTTCGAACTTTTCGACTGGTAACTGCCAAATGACACCCGTGATATTTTTCTCTAAGGTCTGAATCGAAGCGGAAGCTAACAGTGTCATATCACACGATATTGGTGGGCAATCAAACGGCCCAAACCGTGAAGAGTTCTCTCAATAAATCCATTGATTGTTGCGATGTGTGGGAAGTGGCGCCGTTTTGTTGAAATCAAGAGCCACCGAGATCGCGAGCTTCAATTTCAGGCATCAAACAGTAGGTTATCATTGCCCGCTAACGGTCACCATTGCGGGTTACGTTCTCCCCGGAATCATTTTTGAAGAAATATGGGTCGATGATTCCATCAGCAAACAAACCATACCGAACCGTTTTCTTATGGATGAAATGACAGCTCTTGAATCTCTTTCGGTTGCTCTTCGTCCCAATTGCGGCAATTTTGCTTATTTAAATGCACTTTAAGCCAGAAATTGGCCTCGTCGCTGAACAAAATTTGGCTCGAAAATGTCGGATCTTTTTGAAACTTTTCAAGAACCCATAGAGCGAAGCTATGTCGCTGGGAAGTTTGAGAGGCTTTAAGTTCTTGCACAAGCTGTATTTTGTTGCTTTCAATCTAAGATCTCGATATAAAATACGCCAAGTCGCTTCAAATGTCAGTCCGAGTTGCTGGTAATTCTCCGCCTTCTTCGTGTACTCGATCGAATATTACTCAATAATGAATACTGGATCTGAAGATGGGGGATGGTGTTGCGAATAGTGCGCTCAGTAGGTCGATTATGTTGACCATAAGTTGAGCTAAGGGCGCGAAACACATCCTTACAGAACGTAAATTTTCGTAATAAAGTTGAACGATTCGTAAACGTAGTTCAGGCGTAAGTCTTGCCATGATGAAATACTAAACAGTATTGAACAAATAAATAACTTGCTTGACACGACTTACGCATGATCTGTCAAAAAATTGCTGTTGAGCAAAGTACCTCAACTTGGATCACTCGTTATTTCATCAAAAGCCATTAAAAAGTTATAAGGAAATTAAAAATAAGGCAAGTTATTGCTCACATTAAAACACTGAGCACACACTGCACTATAAAACACTCTAGACTTTCTAAGCTTTCGTACAACAAAAACCTCAGCTGCCTTACATTAGTTACGTAAGTTAATAATAAGTTAAGTGATATGAAATTAATGACTTAAAAATGTTTAATGCCATTTTTTTACGAAATTATGAAATAACTAAGATTCGAGACTTTCGCTTTCTTTGGCTGCTTCGCCGAAAGCAAAAACAAAAAGCAGATGAAAACTCATAATTAATGAGGTTTTATAGTCGATTTTGACCCGTGGTCGCTGATAGCGGCAGACAAACACACAACTGTTAGGTATCAGTTTACCTACACTCATTTGCATATGAACACAGTTTAGGCGCTCTTTTTATGGCTCAACACATGGCAAGCCACTCATTTACACACATAAATGTCGGAAAACACACATTTAATAAAATTTATTTTAATCACTTGTTGGGAGTTGTGAGTTGGAAAATTTGGCATCACTTTTTCAAGTGCTTAACACTTTCATTGCGTGAAAGAAATGCTGTAATAGGCAGACGCGCCTTTTGTTTTTGTACCGCAAAGTTAATGTAGAAACCGTTAAAAAATTAAAACTAAAAGAAAATAACAGCAATAAAAAAATGAAATTAGTGGGCAATATTTTGATTGCAAACAACAGGCATTAAACAGCAGCTTCATTACTCGCACGCACCAACTATCTGCGCTTAACTGCATTTATTCCAAGAAAAAATTTGTTTAATCTATATATATACATACATACGTACATTTGTGTAAAAATGATTTAATAGTAAAACAAAGTGAACCGCACATTGCACTTATTTGAAAACAAAAATGGTTGGTTAGTGGCTGCAACTAAACTACTTTTAGGGTGCGGCGTCAACACTGGCGCACTATTGTTGGAAAGTGTAGCAGCGAATAGTTTACTAATATTAGGATGACGAATTCCTTTAATATTATTTAAAGTTCTGCAAAAATTAAGCCTTTCGTCATTTTGTGGGGCGAATTTTTTTCGGGTTTTTTATTGTCATTCAGTCTTCTCGACGTGTCAGCCCCATTCAGTGACCAGTTAGTATTCCCATCATGTTCCTACAGTCTTTTCTATCGAGTGCCAATACCGTTTTTCACATGACGATTGCAATCTTGCACCCAAGTAGCTCGTTTCATAGTTTTTTGATTTTCTTTACCATGCTTCTGTCAATATCGTCGTATAGACAATGCATGGGTTCCCATTGTTGATCACATTTTCTGGTATTAGCCGTACACCATTCTTGGCAATTTCGTCCACTATTTCATTGCCTTCGATGCCTTTGTGGCCTGGCATGCAGTAGAAATGATGTTCCTTGCTTCTGACAACACTTTTCACCGCTGTCCTGCTTTCCAAGACACTTCTGGCCCATATGTGATACGAGGTTACTGCCTTGATTGCTGTTTGGCTGTCTACGTAGATGTTGACTCTGGAATTACCTGCAGGTGCATTAGAGGCCAGCTCTGCTGCTTTCGCAATAGCAAACAGTGGTCCGGCAACTTAAAATGTTGTCTTATGCCTAACTCTGCACAGTACTACTATATACTATACTATACTACTAGTATATTCCCACACCAACTCTATCTTTCATTTTCGAGCCATCAGTATAGATGTTTAAAGTGTTGCGCGTAGCTAACATACCTTTACACCAACTTTCTTCTTCTACGTTTACTTTGATTCTTCTTTCCCAGTTGAAAAGTGGAGTCGTGTAGTCGGTGTTTGCCCAACCGCCATTACCCACCGAGCTATGGCCGAATGTTCTATATGTAATAGTAGTCATCCCGCCGATTTTGCTGCGCAATTTTCCGCTAGAAGCACAGTGGAGCAGAAATGGTTGGAAATTAGATGTTTAGCATCAAGGTACTTGGTGCGGTCCTTGAGAGAGAGTTGTATCGCATTTATCGAACGGATCCTCCATGGAGGAATTTTGTGTTTTCTAGTGAACACAAGCAAGTCCGCTTCTGTGGGTTCCACCCCAGACCCACTTGCGATGCCCAGTTCTGAACTGTATTGAGAGTGGTGGTTATAATACTGCTAATGGTCTGTAGATACCTACCCGTCATTAAGATGGCAATGTCATCCGCATATGCCACATTGGTTTCAAAGTTCCTTAGCAGCTTATTCACCAGTAATGTCCATAGAGGCGGAGATTGCACTCCCCCTTGGGGAGTACCTCTACAGACTTCCTTCGTCATTTTAGTGTCGTTCCATTCTGCTCTTATCCATCTAGAGGTCAAAATACTTCTCATCCAACGTTGTATAGCGGGGTCAACACCTATTGACTGAATACTATACGTTGTTGACCGATCCAGGAATGCTCCAAGAGCGTATTCCTTGTATTCAAGAGACCTTTCAATATTAAATACCAGGGTATGGAGTGCAGTCTCTACTGGTTTGCCCGTCGTATATGCGTGCTGTACCTGGGACAAGCTTCTAGAAGGTGGTGCGGCCCTAATGTGTGCATCCAAGATCTTCTCTAGCGTTTTCAGCAGGAGAGAAGTTAAGATTATAGGCCTAAATTTTTTTGAGTAGGTTGAGTTGTTTCCACTTGCCTTCGGTATGAAAACTACCCTAGCCTCTCTCCATCAGTGTGGTACATACACATTTTCTGCTTATATAATTTAGGTCCAAAAACAAAAACACTGCCGATTTCCTCAACACAACTGCATATTTACAGGTAATGCAGGAAAGATTAAGACAAAAGACCTGAACTGATGGAAAAACCATCTCACTGCCGTCCGCAAATTAACTAAAATCGCCGCTATTACGCTTACAACTAAATTTACAAACATTAAGCATACATAAGCACTCGGGCTAGTGTTAGTTCGTATACTCGTACGTCGTCGTACGGCCATATGTGATTAAAAGGTAATTCACATTGTTGCTTTGTGGTCATAGCTATTTAACAACTGGCCTACTATGCCAGGGTGATCATAAATTAAAACAATAACAACAACAACAACAACGACAGCAATAATAACAACAACAATAAAAGCAATTAACAAAACATTAACAAAGTGATGTTGTGTGCATTGAACCCGCCCGTTCAGCGTAGAAAGTAAAAGTGCGCCGAAGTGAATGAATCTATTCAGTAAACTCATGCACATACGCAAATAAGTGCAACTATATACGAATGGCGTGTATATGTATATGATTGTACATATGTATTAAGAAACGTATGCATGGCAGCGGGTATAGAAATGTTGTGCCAGCGTTTTCATTCGCGTCATATTTGCGGGTTATCAGCTAATCACTACAAGCATACACCGTTTCATACAAATATTAGCGTTCAAACAATATTTAAATAGATGCGTTATTGTTGTTGCAAACTGTTGCTAATTCTCGTCTAATATTCGCGGTTCATTCATGGCGCTTGTGTACCTTTCCTCAGGGCTTAGACGAACGCTTAAATAATTTTCAGCATTTACAACAAAAAATTCAGGCAAAACAAAACGGAAATTCATACGCCTCGTTGCACCGGCGCGCCAACACAAACAGTAGCTGCCGCTGCCACTGCGCCGAGCCACAGCCAAGCCATTTTATTTGGCGGTGCGCTAAATGCGCGCAGCTGGCTTTGTTGTCATTGCTGCATTCGGCTGTTGCTTATTTGTGGTTGTTGTTGTTGTTGTTTAGGCTTGTTTACGCTTGCTGGTTGGCGTCGATCTATTAGCCAAGCCATTGCCATCGCTACTGCCACATATGGTGCACGTTGGCGGCGCTGCGTCTGCTGTCTTCAGCTCCGTCGGCCGCCAACCAGCCGGGCAGCCAGCAGCCGTCATCCATATTGGTCAGCTTATGCGCTTACGTAATACCGTGTTCGCACGCTTATGCGTTGTAGTCTTTTGTGGTGGCATGCCTCCGATTGCTTGAGTTGCAATTTTAATTAAAAACTCATTTGCATGCGAATTCCGCGCCACCCGCGTGCCGCATAACTACTATTACACGCGTAACCGTAATGGAAGTAGAAAATTTAAATAGCAATTAAAGAAAATAATGCATTAACTAGAACGCTAATGTCGTAATATGCGCTTCTTATTGTTCTCGCTGCTCAATGCTTGAATTTGCACATTCTCAGAGTTGTTGTTATTTGTGTATGTTTATGTTTCTATGAAAAGTCATAAATAATCATAAGCGGTTTATATTTTTTTCTAAGTCTGACTTGTCCAATGTGTTTCCTGTGAAAATCGCAAGAATTTCATTTCCGCTCAGCCATTCAGAAGGCAGACACTTGACAGGTGTTGCGAAACCTGTTAATTTTCCGTCCTAAATTTTAAGTCGAGTGGTTATAGTTGTACTTAAGTTATTCAAGGAAATTAAAGTATTTATTTTTGATTTTATATTTGCATTTTTTTGCTTGGAATTAGGCAATTGAAATAAACTCAGAACTGCTCATTTCATGGTTTTGAAATCACAGAACCGTAATGTAAAACTAAATTTTTGTCAAACTAAAATTTGTATTAGTCATTTGTCGTATCAAAATCGGAATGTTGGATTTGACGTCTACGTCATACTTACGGTGACTCATTCTTCTTCTTCTTTATCGGCGTAGACTCCGCGTACGCGTCAGTCGTTCTTGCTTTTCGCTGTTTAGCACCAACTATATATTCCAAGTAAAGCCAGGTCCTTCTTCACCTGGACTTTCCAAAGGAGTGGAGGTCTTCCGCTTCCGCCGGCGCGTACTGCGTCAAATACTCTCAGAGCTGGAGAGTTTTCATCCATTCAGATGCCATGAGTCGTAACCGCTGTCTCAATGCCCTCGTATATTTGGTACAGCTCATCGTTCCATCGACTGTGATATTTACCGCTTGACAATGCACAAAGGACCATAAATATTCCGCAGAAGAGAGTTCAAACATCGACTCAACAGATTTTGTCATCGTCCTTGCCTCTGCATCATAGAGAGTTGTAGAGATTGGTCTTTGTTCGTCAAGAGAGGGCTTAAGTTCTCAATTGCCTACTCAGTATGAAGTAGCACCTGTTGAGACTGCGACGACTGTTTTTTTTTATGACAAGAGATATTTAGTCTTGCCCGCGTTCACTATCCAACCCATTTGCTTCGCTTCTTTGTCCAAACTGGAGAAACGCCAGCAGCTGTACACTCTTATAGAAGATTGTACCTTCACGGTTTAGTTCTACAGCTCGAGCTCCTTTCTCCAAGAGTAGATTGAAGAAGTCACGCGAAAGGAAGTCGCTTTGTCTGTAACCTCCTTGGTATCGAACGGCTCGGAGAGGTCCTTCTAGATCCTGACGGAGCTTTTGGTGTTGCTTAGTCTTGCGGAGATACCAAATTCAATCATCGCAGCATAGAGGCAGCTCCTCTTCGTGCCGTCAAAAGCAGCTTTAAAATCGGGCATCAGTCACTAGATCACCTCTGGGGGTTCTATAAGAGTATGCTCCGGTCTTGAATTATTAATTTAAATACAGGATCTTTTCGTGAAAGGAATAAAACAGACACGGATGAAAGACTCTCATCATGGTTCTATTCTGTGGTAAACAAAAAGCTCACTACCAATATGATTGTAAATAGTTTAAACAATCCCCTAACGATTTCATCGGTTTCATTAATCACAAGACGTCACCGCAAGGATTTCACTGTCATATCTATTTCCTCTCGGTCATAAATAAAACAAGAATTATTCCAATTATCTCTTCAGCAGTTTGCAGCAAAGGAGTTATGAATTCATGGCGTGCCAAAGTTCGGTCTATTTGATTTCAAAAGCATATAAATCTTGTCTAAGCCAGGATAATAATAAAATTTTCAGAAAACGTTATACTCAGGTGTCATTTCCACAAGCTCAAACAAGATTACAAAATATTGCCCCTTCACATTTATATAGTAAATGCGCCGCTTTTGTGTTACTACCGCTTTTGGTTAGACATGAGTACCCATGAGCAGGCGACTTTTATGGCATTTTTAATTTCCTTTGCTTGGGTGCAAGATTATTTTATATTTGACCAAGTCTCGAATAAAATCGCGCTTATGTCTATTTTATATAAATATATACATATATATATCTGTTAGCACATATAATTAAATATAACGAAGCGAATAATATGGCTTAAACTTAATTGCTGCAAAAAACCCGCTGAGGTAAATGTCAGACATTTTTGTGTCATGATTCTTCCGCCGTTTCTTAACCAATTTTATGAATCATATGAAAATTTAATGACTCTGACCGCCGCAGCAATTTCGATAAATGCATGTATAAGTTTTTTTGTTAAAGGTGCGTATGTGTGTGTGTCACCATGTGAGAACATTAGATTGGGACGTATTCAATATAACAATCTTGCTCAATTTTTTACGATCTTTTCAGCGGTATATGAGTGGAAAAAGAAGTGAAAAAGAAGTATAAAGTGATCTCACAAATGAAGAGAAGAAGGAGAAGGAAATAATTATTTAATAATCACTTGGACACTATATACAGTCGAAACTCTCTATAACGAATTCCAAGGGACTGGATATTTACTTCACTATAAAGAAAATTCGCTATATGGAGATTATAATATGTACACTCAAAGTAGACCCAAAACACAGTGTTCTTATAATTGCTTCGCAATAAAGAAAACTTCGTTGCACAATAGACCTAAGGTCGCGATGCATTCCTCATTTATTTATATACGAGTTCCTTATAGAGAGTTTCAACTGTAATTAAGGCTTGGGTAAGTATATAAGGGAAAAGAGCGAAAATTTTAGAAAAACAAAAACTAAAAATTGAATTTTCGGTAGAGATTTTTACAAAACATAAAAACTATGCGACATTTTTTTCAAATAGTTGTAATCGAAAAAAAAGTCCTTCATCCAAGTCCTTAAGAATTGTATCTCAAAGACCTGTGTAAAATCTCATGAAAATCGGTTGAGTTGTTCTCGAGTTCTCTATAAATCTTGCCTACCGACTTCAAAAACACAGTTTCGAGAAAAACGTGTTTAAAGACAACGCACTTAGCCTAGCTAACCTCGACCGCACAAGTTCTCAACTACATATCTCCGAAACTATTAGTTGAACTAACTTAAAAATTTAAGACTTAAAATCGATTTTTTGAAACTCGTAAACTCATGTAACCCCTTCAACTTTTAGTTCACTGGAATTCCAATTTCCTTGCTTCAAAGTAAGATTCCTTCTTGAGATACTCGATTCTAAATCTGTAAAACATGTTAGATAGAGACGTCTAATATTTGGTATAGCAAGATCAATTATAACTTAGTTCGTTATATTTTACGGCAAGCAACCCCAATTTTTTTCGTGTTTGCGCACTCTAATAGTTAACTAAATACAAATGTACATACATATGTACATATACGTATATTGAAGTTTTCTCCAAACAAATTGTTAGAAATAATAAAATAAATACTAACTGTTAAGGAATGTTGCTGACCGCACAGCAGAGTTCAGGTAAAAGCCTAATAAACAACAACAACAACATTTATTGAATAACCAAAATACACCAGTTAGTCAATATTACCTTAAACGCAGACAAAGCGCGTGCGCAACAGCAGCACAGCGCCATAAGCGTGTATTACTTATAAAGGTTGGTAAATATATGCTTGTATATACGTACATATATATATTTATATATATACATACATATATATATTTATATATATCATATATACATATGTATATGTACATCGAATCACCATATATGTGAATATTCGCGCAAAGAAAGGCTGAAAGCAAAGACCACACAAGAAACCCGCAAACTCAAACTCTGCAAATTCTAACTGGATTTCATGTTAAAACGCCAAAATTCACGGTGTCACGTGTTTTTTATGAGTTCACTGAAGTGGAAGCTGGGCGCCAAGCGCTTACGAGCGTTCTTTGTCTGCTATTGGCTTTGAGTGTTTGAGTCCGCGTGGCCAGCTGCTTGACCCAATTCGCGACTTGTTGTTTTACGTTGAAAAACTGTTAACGGAAAGTAAAATTAGATGCAGAACGGACTGGCAGAGTTGCTAATTTGTAATGCTCTTGGCGCGTACGCTGTTGCCTCCGCTTCTGTGTTCGGTGTTCTGTGTTCTGCGAAGGAAAAGTAATAAATAATTTTGCTAGGGTTCATTAGAAATGCTAGAAGAGAACATTTATATAACTGATGATGTGTTGAGCGCGTATTAAAATGACAAAGTAGGCTTGAAGAAACCCAGCACTAGCGCCCTGCAACACTTCGTTCGTCGTCATGAGAAATAATGCCCGCTTTTTATGGGTGCCCCACTAACGCACCATGAACAGGTACCTGCCACCAAAGTTGTAATTATAATATATCGCAACAAAAAACATGTAGCACCGTTGGTAAAACCGCTTCTAGCCCCAAGCTGCAGTTAATGTGAAAAACGCCAGCAACGGTTATAGCAAAGTGCTTTAAAGTGTTCTTCTCTAAACGGTCAACTTTTTCACAACGGACTTCGTCGTCGTTTTTTTGGTTTATGCGGAAATTTGCAGTGTGTGAAAATCTGAATGAAGGTTCTTTTTGCGCTTTATCACTATAAACGCTTGTCGTAGTTGTTAAGTAATATTTTTAGCTTCAGACTTTTATGTGAATATTTTTTTGCAAATTTTTATATAATATTTTGCTAAAATATTTTAATTTAATTTCTTCTTCTTCTTTGCAGACAATGGAGTTGAGCAATTTCAATGCATCGAAAAAGATATCGCGCGAGGAGCGCCGATATTCTGTACCTCACGGCCCCCATACACCACAGCCGCCAGCGGCCTCAGAGGATTTGCATGCCTGGTCGATATATAGGTAAGCTAATGTATTACGAGTGGATGCAGGAAGTATGCGGAACTTTAGAATCCAAAAACAATGTTGAAAAATGTTAGACCTGAATTAAAGGTAGATATTGATATCAGATTATTTGTACGCGGAAATTCTCATACACTTTGACTTCATAACGGATCACTTGGATCAAGGAGTCGCCAAACCGAACTCTGGCGGCTGCTTCTCTGCCCAAATACCGGCTAGGGAATTGTGGGTGGAAAGAAGCCGTTGGAGTAGAGGGGCAGTGAGCTTCTTTTCTGATGGGTCAAAGCTTGTGGGAAATGTTGGTGGAGGCGTTTACTGTCAGCTCTCTATCATCTCCAGCTTCAGACTTCTTGGCTATTGCAATGTTTTCCAAGCCGAGGTTACAACCATTAAGGTAGCAATAGATTTACTGCTCCGGAGTGCAGCCTGCTTCAGAGAATTGACCATCCATTCCTCATATAGCAGTGCGCCGATACCAGTCTTGAACTCATCAACAGTGCGTTTAGGGTGGGTCAAGTAGTGTCTAATCTCGCTATCAATAGCATCGAGTGTCATTGTGGTAAGACTGATATAGGTGCCATGCCACAGTGGAAACAGAGAAAATTGTAAAGCTGATAAGCTAGCAAGGAAAGGCACCCTAAAACCGCCATCAGTAGAATGGGAGCGGGTCTTGTTCTACTACAAGATAGCGGTAGCTTGGCCAGCGCTGGTATATGCGCTGTTGCAAACAATTTTTGTCCCAAAATCAATCGCAAGATCTCTCATCCCTCATTAAGGTTAGCCTCTCCCTAGTTGTCGGGCTTTTAACAGGCCGTTGCCATATTGGCGTCCACGCTGTTAAGCTGGGAATCTTACCAGACGTCATCTACAGAAGCTGAAGAAGAAGATGAGATGGGAATAACTCAACACTTCCTTGAGTGTCCCGCGTTTGGGAGGTCAAGACTTAAACACTTGGGAGTGCATTCCTTCATATATCCCACTGAACTGACGGGAATGGAAGTCAAACGCCTATGCAAATTTGTATTGGCTACTAACAATATACTACTAACTAATTCTTTTTTTCTTTGGCTTCACAAGGGCCTACATATAGCATGTTATAGTGGTTATAATAGTACATAGGCTTCTGTTTCTAACACAGCGGGTTTCTGACCCGGACTGGTTCCATTTAAAATGCTTACTTAATGGGTGCTTAAAACCAAGGTCTCTCACTTCATCTCCAAATAGAAACGGTTTACGATATTACCATTCATATGAATTCCTATATGAAGCCTACAATTTGAAACTGTCAAATAATCCGTCTTTATTTGAACGCTTCGTACTCCAAACATTTGACCTTAATTCTCGTTAAAAAATTAGCTTTCATCTATTTTGGAGTAAGCCACTTATTAAGCGCACCTGTCACATGAAGTGTACATGTTTTATTCTATTACTTATTTCCGCTTCTGCGCGCTCAAATCAAAAAATAGGACCGAGTGGTCGCATAGGTATGTGGGCTGCAACGCTCGTAAACAAAGCTTCGTCGATGCATTCTGCGGTTGAGTAGCTCGCTTAGGCGGAAGTGCTCATAAATTAACATTGATTGATTTTTGACGTTAAATCAAAACCGTTGAGCCGCAAGAGCCAATGTCAGGTAGCGCTTGAACGCATCACAATACAGCACACCACACCTTCCATGGTTGCCCGTTTAGGCATTTTGTTGAACGCCAAGCCCTTGTAACCACCAACCTCAACACATTTCTGTTTTGTTGTCATTGCACAGCAATGCCGCCAACAACTTATTGCATTTACGGTTATAATAAAAGAAATCCATAATGTCATAGAAAACCGCACACAAAGCTTGAATTAAATGTAATTTTCCTGCGCATTGTTCCGCTCTTCTTCTTGCAATTGCAGACAAAATCTCAACTCCGACTTCACCGACTCCGCTTTGGGCTCATCGGACAAATCACCGCTGCCATATGGAAATTTCCAGCTACGCGACACCACTGTGCAATCAATTCTCAATCATCCCGCGCTACGGACCGAAGTAAGTTCTGACTGCTGCGAGTCAAAACGAAAGCTAAAGAAAACTTAACAACTTTTTTACTTTCCGCTTTCATAAAGATCCCCCTTGGGATCGAATATGTATACATATTTGAAATTCGGACTGCCGCGCGTATTTCCACCGAATGCCGGTTCGCAGCGTTCGCACCGACCGCCGGGTCCAGGACCGGGTGGCGTGCGCGGTCGTGTTAATCGTGGCTTCCGCGATAGTTCAGGTGTGCCGCCAGCAGGTTCATCTGGCTACGATAGCAGTGACAACGAAACAACGCGCAGCCGAGTGCCGCCCAATTTGAGGTGAGCTCACTGGGGAAATTACAAAACCCCAACTTTACTAATACATTTTACTAAATTACGTGTTATTCCTTATAGAAAATACCGCAGTGAGTCGGACTTCCGTGCCATTGGCGGCATACCAAGCTCACGTCCCGAATCGCGCGCACAAGGCGTACCCATGACGGCGCTGCGACAGGCGAACAGTCGCGCAAGCATAGCTGGTAAGTGTTGTTTACTTTATCGATTCGCCTTTTTTGGCATACCGGTGCTAATTTTTCTATAATGGCTACTACTTTCCTCTGACACCCGCACGACAGTGGGCACACACATTAATACTCATCACTATGTGCCGAATGGCAAGCATTACGGTCATCGTTCGCACAGTGAAGCCGATTTGTTGGCCGGTGGTGCTGACGTCATCGGTTATGACTACGGCGAGTCACGTATCTATGGCACATCGCGCAATCGCAGTTCAGACCATCCGAACGGTGGACACTCCAGCTACATTATGTCCAGCCGGAAACATTCGAGTATCGGACTTGTCTATCCCAATATACAGGTGCACTGTCTGGATGTGAATCCATGTCTACGCGGAGTTTCGTTACAAGCTAAGGCAGGCGATTTGTTCGCCATAATGGCAACGTCGCAACGTGAAGGCACAGCGTTGACGGAGTGCTTGGCGGGTTTACGAGCGTATGGGTGGTGGGAATTCTTATCAATGGCCAACAAATCAATAGACGCGGCACGTTAGATGGTTATGTGCCGGCGTTAAGTATCCTCGTTGGATCCGCGTATGAGCTGCAATGTACTTTGAATTTCCATGCCGCATTGAAGCCGACCGCTGGATCGAACGGACCTCAAGGAGAGAGGGTAAGTGTGTGAAGTAGAAATCTTCGCTAGGAACAAAGCAAACTAAGTTATCTCTTTCACATTAGATGGATGTGCTAATCGAGGATCTGGGTTTGACTACCGTGCGCGCATCGAACGTGTCTTGCTCACACACTCCGAGAAGCAGCGTCTGAGCGTCACTTGTCAATTGCTTGCACAGTCATCACTGCTCATACTCGATCAGATTACCAGTAATATGGACATCTTCGACACATTCTTTCTGGTGGAATATTTGCGACAATGGGCTAGTGGTGGCCGTATTGTGATCATGACACTACAACCACCGACATTCGAAATACTCTCAATGTGTTCCAGTGTGCTGCTGTTATCAGGCGGGCGTACTGTATGTTTCCGGCAGTCGTTCCGATTTGCCCGACATGGGCGAGTTGGGCTATCGCCCGTCCACTTCGCTTTAAGAAACCCAGCCGATTATTACTGTAGTGCAGGTTACAAATAAATATTTTGTATCTACTAGCATATTATTCCGTTGCAGTGGACTAGCATTGGATTACCTTCAGCTGCTGCCATGCTGGAGTCATCGGCACGCATCGAATCATTGGCCAATTCGTGGATCAAATCAACTCCGAACCACTGCTAGTCAGTGCCACCGGCATCATTGCCTTAACTTCACAAGGAAAGCGGGTTTCTGGGGACAGACGAAAGCTTTAATAAAAACGCTTTGCCGCCTACAAACAACCGGGATCGCTGCTCACCTGGATTAGTAAGCTGATTGCGGCGGCGGGTGCTTTCACTTTGCATCGGTTGCATATTCTGGGATGTGCCCGCTTCAGATGCACAACTCACTTACAACGATCGCTTTGGTTATCATCACTGCGTCATGGCGGTGGTCTACTGGCCATTGCTACTCTTGACCATACGCGACGCGCAAGAGGATCGACGTCATGCCGAGCGCGACATACGCTTGGGTCTTTACTCGCGTGGTCTCTACTTTACCATACAGGTAGGTTCAATTTTGACTTGCTGCTGAAGTGTAGTGTTTTCAAAAGAAGTCTTCATATGTTTATAGTGCTTATTGGGACTGTTTCCGAGCCTTTGCATCTGGCTGGCTTACTTGCTGCCGGCGCACAGCATGGCAGGCTTGTACACATATTCGACCAGCAGCGATGCCGGCATCTATCTCTATATGGGTAAGCCTCAAACTGTTGTTTATGGTTGTAAACGTACATTTGATATAATTTTGGTTTCACAGGCTACATGCTGCTCTATCTCACCGTCATACAAACACTTGGCCTATTCTGTGCTCACCTTATGCCCTGCAAGGTGTCCGCTAGCATTTTCAATGCACTTATCACACTGGGTCTGACCGCTGTGGGCGGTTATGCCGTGCATCCGCGGGATCTCTCGAAATTGTGGTCCTGGTCACAGCTTATATCACCCGAAAAGTGGTTGCTACCTGTGCTGGTGCAGGATGAATACAGCGCAGACACGCTCACCAACTCGGCGGGCCTACAGCTCTGTCGCAACAAGCAGGTATGTGTGCGGTTTATCAGTAGGCCCTTGATTCCGGCAACAAGCTTATGGAATTTGCTTATATTTTCGGTTTTGCAGGTGCAACATCAGGAGATCATTGTGCAGCAGCCGTGCCCACCACCGAACGGCACCCATGTGCTAGCTGATTTTCAGTTGCTGCCGCGCAATCACATACTGGATCCGAGCGAGACGTACGAGCAGACCACCACACTCGCTTTGGTGCTGGCCTCGGTCATATTGTTCGTGGTGACGTTTTTCGTTTTCGTGTGCAATTGTCGCAATACTTTTCGCAAGAAGCAGAAGCGAATGTAAAATAATTTTTAGAACTTTTTTTTTTTAATTTTTGAAAAAAAAAAATTTTGGAAAAAGTTAAAAAAAAAATTTTGAAAAAAAAAATTGAAAAAAATTTGTTTTATAAAACAAATAGCTTAAAATTGTAGAGCATAATGAACTTGAGCTAAGTGCTAAAAAATAAAAAAATATTTACGCTGACTTCCATAGTTTGTAGCAGAATACGCACATTTTAACAACGCATTTACCGACGTAATTACTATAAATAGATATACTATATGCTAATTGAGTAACGATTATTTTTTAAAAAATACTAAATAAATTTAGCCAACGCGTTCCAATTGAAAATGATTAAGTGCGATGCGATGTTTATACAGCATGTATGTATGTATGTATGACTACAATATTAACATACTTAATTCTTCTTAGAGATAAGCGCTTAAGTTTTATGTATAAATAGCGTCAAAAGGAAAATATATGAATATTTAAAATTTAGAATAAACGCAAGAAAGTGTTGTCAATGAGCGCGCAAATGATAAGCCGTTTGTCTGGTTTAGAAAAATATGTATGTATGTATATTTGTATATTTTATATTTCCAATTCTTATTGTCACTAAGAGGATTATGCTTTGCTTGCTAAATGAAATGTAGTATTTCTTATCAATGATGGAATAGACGCAAGTTTGTATGAGCCAACACGATGCCGTGTTCATTGCAGGCCTCGATAACGCCAGCATCATTGGTGGAACCAGCCGGACTGCCGATGTATGATACGCCACTCTATATAAATAAAAAAAACAACAACAAATTTAGTGTTTATCCCATATAGCCACAATTGCGCTTGCTTACCAATCTGGCGCGATCGATATTATCACGGAATGGGAAGAAGGCATCGGAACCCAAAGAAACGCCGTCCAATTGCTTAAGCCAATCTGCCTTCTCTTGCGCGCTCAACTGTGGTGGCACCTCCTCAAACCTGCAGCGTCGTTACAATAACAATAATTACTTTAAATATATTTTTCAAAATATTAACACAAACTTACATCGCCTCGAACTGGCTGAGCGGCATGTCCTTGCCCACAGTGCCGTTCACGTAGTTGTCGATGGCATTCGAGATTTCCGCGCGCTTGACGCCCGCCTTGAATTTCATGCTGGCAACACGTGGGTGTTGGCGCAGCCACCAATTGTCGGCCTTTTCGCCAGCCAAACGTGTGCAGTGTATGCGCGACTGTTGGCCGGCGCCAATGCCAATGACTTGGCCATCGCGTGCATAGCACACGGAATTACTTTGCGTGAACTTCAGCGCGATGGTTGCGACAATTAAGTCGCGTATGGCATTCTCAGGTAGAGTGTTGAGCTTCGTGACGACATTGGCGAACAATGTGGCATCGATAACGGCATCATTGCGTTTTTGTTCCAGCGTTAAACCGAAGATGGTTTTGCGTTCCAATGTGCTTGGCTCATAATCGGGATCCATCTGTGGCATAAATTAACATTAAAACCAATTTTAGCAAATTAAACGTTGCAACTTACCTGTAGAATGCAGTAACCGCCGTTCTTTTTCTTCTTCAATAACTCCAACGCGGCTGGCTCATAACCGGGCGCAATAATACCATCTGACACCTCGCGCGAAATTATTCGCGCAGTCACCACGTCACAAATGTCGGAAAGCGCAACAAAGTCACCGAATGAGGACATGCGATCGGCACCGCGCGCACGCGCATACGCGGTGGCCAACGGTGTCAAGCTGTCATACAAATCGTCTACCATGCATAACTTGGCTTGCTCACGACTCAATGGTGTGCCCACGGCTGCGCCAGCCGGTGAGACGTGCTTGAAACTAGTCGCGGCGGGCAAATTTAGTGCACGCTTGAGTTCGCGTACAAGTTGCCAGCCATTAAGCGCATCACACAAATTAATAAATCCCGGCGAGGCATTGACCACCTTCAGCGGAAGCGATTCAAGTTGTGTGAAGAGCTGTGCGGGTTTCTGGTGTGGGTTCATGCCATAACGTAAGTTGAGCTGCGACCCACCTGAAGAATATTGCTTGCGGAAATAATCGGAAATTGCATCGTCGTACGTGGCAGTGTGTGTGAAGGCTTTGAGCGCCAAAACTTTTCTAAAATCGAAATACATACATACATACATACATATGTTATTTTCAAAATTGGAATTTGAGATAGCCGACTCTTACCTAGTGTCCAAAGTAGTATCGCCATGCTCCTTGATTTCGCCGAGCACCTTGGCATAATCGCTAGCCTCACAGATAACCGTGACACGCGCATGGTTTTTGGCTGCCGCACGTAGCAGAGTGACACCGCCAATATCAATATTCTCAACAGCATCGGCCACTGTCACATCAGGTTTGGATACAGTGTTCACAAATGGATATAGATTGCACACAACCAAGCTGACCAAGTCGAAGTTTTGCTGCTTCATATCGGCTAGATCGCTTTCTGTGGTGCGCGAAAGTATGCCAGCATGCACGGCTGGGTGCAGGGTCTTGACGCGACCACCAAGCATTTCTGGTGCGCCGGTTATGTCGGAGACATCATCCACAGCTAGACCAACATTACGCAACGCCGTGGCAGTGCCACCACTAGCAACCAGACGAAAACCAAGCGCGGCAAGGTTCTGACCCAAATCGATCAGTCCGGTTTTGTCGGATACACTCAGGAGAGCTGGAAATATATTCCAAATATGACAAAGATTGATTTTTATAAATATAATTATGTAAATTAATGGACACTCACCAATACGTTTCGCTGCCATTTTCCTTGATGAAGTCTGGAGGATATGTGGTAGAGAATCAGTACCGTTTGCGAACACAGTTCAACTGTAAATAAAATGAGTTGGTTTGGTTTATTATCAAAATAAACAGCAATGATTTCTGGAGATATCGGTTACTTTCAGTTGTTATTTTAAAATATTGCAAGCAATGACCTGCTTTTAACACCCATCATCGCAATTGCTAGAGATAAGCAGTGCGTTGCTTTCCGCCTAATGGGAGATAATTGAGATCTCTGTAATTGACCTCTGATTTGAACCTGAAGTTGTACATGTGTATGTTAGATTGTCTGTGCATCATTACATATTCAGGCACGGGCCTACATATAGCTAAAAAAAAAAAAGAATCGTCGCTAATCTACTACTTTCGTCAGTACTCGGCAACCCCAAATCCTATCAAACACGCTCGCCAACAAGATTTATGTTTGTAAATATGTGTATACACGTGTTTAACTATGTACATATGTAAGCATGTTCTGCCTTCGCATGCGGCTCAAATTGCTTTGCGTCAATGTAAACATGTGGGTTTCGAAAACTTGTTACATGCCGCTCTACAAATACATAACTGCAATTTATAAAAACTTCAGGCTCTGTTCTGAAATCCTTTTTAAAGTCATTATAATCGCGATTGCTCAAAAATCATATCCGATTTCAAACTTTGTTAATTATGGTTTCTATTCTTCAATACTAATACCTAACACACTATAACATAATTAACTAACGTAACACTAATTAATGATAAATTTTAATATACAAAATTTAGAACTTAATATTACCACTGTCAACCAAATACACGTTATGACTGAATATAATTATTTCTAATTAGACTTTAATAAGTTGAAATTAGTTAGATCGTTAACGAGCTGCCAGATCATAAAAATGTGCAGTGAAAAATATATTGAACAGATGTTTCGCAGGAAGCATCCTTTACTTTTTAATTAACTCTTTGGTCTTATTTTTTATATATATTTTTAAAACAAATTTTCGAATTTGACATATTAGCCATTATAATATAATGTCAAAACACAATCACAATTTTTTCGAACAGTTTTCAAACCAGATCCTTAGAATAATTATTTAGTATAGTGAAATGTTATAATTTGGATGATGTTCAATTATATTTTTTTATAATTTTATTATAAAAGTAAAGCTACTAATTAAAATTTTCAACTGTAGCAGATCGGTTTTCGTAACATACCTGCATTTGAAATATGAACTTATACTCAGCTGGCAACACTCAGTTATTCTAATAAGAAACGTCAGCGCTGCCATCAGCTGTCAGCGGTACTGTCAAATTGATCTGATTGGTGATGTGTACTAGCTGCTTAAACACTTACTAAATTTCCAATAATTAATCTGAAATTCTCGAAACGGAGCACTGTGCATTTATAAATAGGACGAGATGAACTACAATCCAAATGCCGGGATCCGGAATCGTAAGTTGGAAACCTGTAAGGATGAAGATAGCGCAAGTACAATACAAGCATCCGCTTGGTTCAACTGGTGGTGACTGCTTGAACCAAACATATCCACAAACGAAGTGGTTTATTGTTCTAGTTTTGTTTACCTTTAAATTAACTTTCATCTAATATTAAAAGTTG